>NC_058495.1:16623126-16923126 GCF_020382885.2 Scatophagus argus | reverse complement strand
AACAAGACCTGAGGAATCACTAAGAAATGTTTCATCAATCCTTTGTTTTGTGCATTTGTGGTTTGAGATGATGAAAGAAATGAAAAAAAAAAATGAAAACACAAAATATTCAGTGTTCTTTCAGACCCCACATGGGGACGACGGGGGTATTTAGGACACTTGTGACGCATAGCATTTTGACTTCAAGGCGATGCGAGCTCAGCTGTGGAAAAGGATCATCTTTTTACCCTAAATAAGATTGCTGCTTTATGACCAAAACACTGGCTTCAAAACAAAACAGGAGCAGAGGAATACAACTGCGGAAGAGGCCCCTCACAGCTGATACACAAAGGCTTTTAATGGCAGTTAAGAAAAAAAAAAACGGTGGTGTTTTGTTGTTGGACGTATGTCCTGTGTAGGCTACCAGTCTCGCCTGTTTCCTGTGTGTGTTAATCGTTTGCCACAGAGGCTCTGTCTGGGTTACACGCCTCCCAGGGGGTTGCCTTTAAATGGCTGGATTCTGGTGGGAAATTGTGCATGTGTTTTTATGTGTGAGTTACCGGCCTGCAGTGTAGACTCACAGGGTAGTGCTGCAATGTAATCTTCTCATGAGTGTATTCTTACACTCAGTCTCAACATTCAACCCCCCACACCCCCATACACTCACACACACACACTGACCAGCTTTGCTGCTGCAGAATCACTGGCCAGGAAAAGTGAAAGCAGTTTTGCTTTGTTGATTGGAGTCGCCGCTCAAGTTTTTCCAAACAACTGGATTCGGCCTCAGCCAAAAGGAAGAGGAGCAGGAAACATGACAGGGCATACACCCAAGTTGTCCACAGCTGTGCATCACTTCCTCCTCATTCTGGACTGCTGGTCACAAGTTCTTTTATTGTTGTTGCATTTCAAAACTGTCGGACCTAACAGTTCTGTGTGAATGTCTTTTGTGGCATGAGTGCTAAAGAGGCTGCCTGTCTGGAACTGCTTAGTATTGTGCGTACATCATGTGTCACTTCAGTGTAGCTGAAAGAAACTTAAGACCTGAAGTTGACAGGAACATCATGGACAATCAGACTCAGCAGGAGATTTGCAAGCAGTTTGTGGTCAAGGGGGTGAAAAAGGCCTGCAGGACAAAGAAGTTAGTGAGGTTGCTCAGCTACATCTGTTAATCCTACTTTTCCAAACAGTAACACAACTCCTCTAAATGACACATCTGATGACAGGTGTATAATAAGGCTATTTGATTGTGTTTATGGGACGGCCTGACTGTCAGGGAAGTTGCGATTGTGTGTTGAGCATGTTGAGCACAGCACAAACATTAAAATCAGTTGTGCAACTGGTCTGTTGATGAACTTCTCCCTGTGAAGTGCATCAGCACTCCCAAATGGCGTGCTGCTGTTGCAGAATGACTTCCTGTAAGGCTGCTGCTGTGCCATCCACACGGTCCTGTTCACTTCCTGCTTTGTGAAGTGCTGATGAGCCCGTTGACACGATTCAGTTGAGACTGAATCCTCAGCGAGAGCATAAAACTCAAAGAAAATGGGCTTAAAGTTAAGCCTCGGGCCATTTTTTCATAAACCTTCAAGGAATCAGTCAACTGCTCTGTAGCCTGATTGAGCGAGTTGGATGAAGCCCTTCATAAAACAAAATGTTTTACTGCTTTTCTATGACAAAAAAAGGCCATTTTGTTCCTGACTTAAAAATGGAAGAAACAATTGATCCTGCGCTGTGTCATGTGATCACACTCGCTCCAGCTTGTGTGAGAGAAAAATAAAGCGTGAAAACTGTGACCAAAATGCTGGAATGTCACCAGCCCCCCCCCCCAGTCGCTACTTCCACCTCCTATTCGCCCACTCTTGCATGTGCGCACACACACACACACACACACACAGATCTGTATTTATTTGAATTCATCCATTTGAATGCAGTAAGGAATGAAAGGCTCTTCAGTTTGAACATTTGCATTTTTCTGTTATCAGGGTCTCATCATATGTCAGCTGGAGCTTTGCTTCTGGACAGTTCAAACTATATTCAGTCATGCTGCTTGGACGCAAGAAAACCTTTTTTTTTTCTTCTTTAAACAGACTTCCTCACCCATTCATTTAAATACATTTCTGTGGTCTGCATATTTTGATATACCATTTAACCAGTTTGTGTGTGTTGACATTATTGTGGTCACTTAGAAATCACAGGGGATCTCTCTCTCTCTCTCTCTCTGTGTGTGTGTGTGTGTGTGTGTGTGTGTGGGAGGGGGGGTGAGACGTAGCAGAGGCCCTTTAAACAGAGCACCTCTCGGGTGAGTGTAGACAGAGGACACAGTGTGAATGAGTCTGATGTCACTGCACGTCTTTGTGCTCTATGCTGAGTTAGCACACACATACACACACACACACACACACACACACACACAGATAAAGACACACTGAGTAAAGGCAGAGAATTGGAGGGTAAACTATTCACTGAGGAAGGGGCAAAAGAAAAGTTTGTACGATTAATTTTTGATGACATCTTTGTTTTATAAACTGCTCTCTTGCGTTTGAAAAGAGCAATGCTTCCTGCGATGCTTCCTGCAATTCAACACAACAAATACAAAGAAAAATCAAAGAGGAAAAGAGATGGAGGAGGGAGGCGGACAGAGGGGTGCGGCAGAATGGAAAAAGGAGCAAGTGTGTCTTCTGTTGTCAAAGGGGCTACTGTAGCGTGCAAATATGAGCTCTTAGCCAAACATGCAATCAGTGTGTGTCTGCATGGGGTGTGTCTATGAGTGTGTGTGTGTGTGTACATCTGAGCGTCGTGTGTATGAATAATTTGGGCACAGCTGAACGTGTTAGCCATATTCCCGTGGAGGGAGGACGAGGCAGAGGGATGGAGGCCCTGTGGTGTTGTGTCTAGACTGTACAGACTTAATTCTCTTCCAAATGCACTCTTTGTAAGCAGTTTAAATAATATTCTCTTCTGCTTTTTTTTATCCATGAACTTTAACAAAGCGGTAAACAAGTGATAGGAGTGTAAAATTAAAGAATCCCTTCCTTCCTCCTATTGTCTTTCTAATCATTTTATCTGTGTTGTTCCTCTTCACACTTACACTTAAACACACGCACATCTTTCCTTAGTCACCTACATGTCTCCTTTCACAGCACTGCACACTGTAAGCAGGTCAGCATTGCAGAGGGAGAGCTTTGCTGTGCTCTGCCTCCTTATGCTGCCACATTTTTCCCTCCTCAGTTCATTTAAGTGGATTTTATTTAAACTGGAATTGAATTGCATTTTGCTTGTTGTGGGAATGTAGATATCATAAACAAGACAAAAATGTGAACATCTGTTAATTTGAACTGAGTCCTTTGTGTTCATGTGAACGCTTCAGGAGAGCTGCTGTCAGTCTGTGAAGGGGTGGAGTGTGTGTGTGTGTGTGTGTGTGTGACCAGCTGGCCCATAATCACCTTCAGCACTAAGTAGCTTATTCACTGCATGAGTTTGTTTAATGTTGTTGTGTCTGAATGGAAAGACATGACAGGGCAAGGCTGTAAAACTGCTGAATTCAGCAGGAAATAAATAATTCATGAACTGAACCTATGCTTTAGAACTTAATTTGTTAAATAGAATTTTAATTTATTGAATGCTTCCAAATAACTGCAGGTACTAATTAGCGAATTTTAGCAAACATCAGCATGTTAGCATTGTCTTTGTGAACGTGTAGCATGCTGATGTTAGCATTTACCTCCACTGCTTTGCCGCGCTGCTAGCTGCTAGCTGCTAGCATTTAAAAAATCCATTAGACATAACAATTTTTTTTGTTTTACAATGATGAATATAAAACTCTAGGACAACAATGTTTGACACTTGCTAGATGGTTGTACACACTTGGCTAATCCCACACAACATGGCAAAGAAGCTGAAGATGCAGCAGTTACTGCAATGTGCTGCATTCATTTACTATAATTATTTTCACTATGTCATGTACTTCTACTGATTAGCACGGTGAATGAATGATTCAGGAAATGCTGCTCTTTGGTATCAAAGTACTTACTGTGAGGAACAAGTGTCTGGAAATACACATTTTCCTCACCTGAGTGAATTAATATTCATAGAAAATGGCACTGAAGGCTTTGCCTCTGAAACTTTAAGCCTGCATAAGAAAGACGATGCCCAACATCTGGAACCAAATAGAGAGGCTGCCATTCAGAAACAAATACCTGATGGACACCCAACAGTAATTTTGTCCAGCTAGGCTCGCAGAATAAGCCAGCCTAAAACGAAATTGGCGTTAGCTAAGATTAACTGAAGCTCATCATCTTCCTCATCCTCTCATCGTCTGCTCCACAGCTGGTCAGAGCAGTAATCATCGCTGTAAGGTCACAGCCCATTTTTTGATATAACCCCTTGCCTCATTCACTACTGCACAGACATTTAAGGAGAATACACATGTGTGCATGTACCTGACGGAAAAGCAAGGCCGTCAGCCCCTGGCTACGTTTACATTCCTACAGACAGACATGGCGGCTGGCTATATTAGCACTCGTGCTGAATCCTGTCTGACAGAGTGGGAGGCTGGGCTGGTGATAATGCTAACCAGCCCTCCAGGGAGGCAGACAGACAAGCAGAGTCATGGCAGCAGTCTGCAGCTCAGCCGCATGTGTTGTGCATTTAGTGTGAAAGAAAAAGGTGAACACAGCTACAGGTTTTGGTGGCTGTGTGTTTGTTTGACTTGCAACCTTTATATTCTTGAATTATTTTTGTGTATCTGTGTGTGTTGCAGTCGAAGTCTTCTAGACCTGTTCATCAGTTAACATATGAAACAGCATTTCACATTTGAACAATTCACATACAGTTACACATTTAATATCATGTTAAACACATTTTACATGTGATGAACTCACATACAGTTTTGCATGAGCCCACATGCCCACATGTATTTTACTTGTGAAAAAATCCATTACAGGCACATGTGGCTTTCATACATTACATGTGAAAACAATTTGCTTGACACAGGCACATATATCATTTTTCACATGTGAAAACATTTTTATCCCAAGCTTTTCTTGTAATGTGTAAAAACCTGGATAATTAAAAGCAAAATGTGAACGCCGTATTTTTGGGTCTTTATTAAGGACTCCAGAATCACTGTTGCCACTTTCCTTTTAATCTTTTTATGAACTTCACACTGGGTCTGTCAGAGCCACGGCCACAAGTTAGTGTCACACTGAATCAATTAGTGCGTATACCTCTAACACTCTGCAGTTTATAGCGGTCCATATTCAAATTATACACATGATGCTAAGAAGCACTTTGGCTTCCACTATCCATCTAAGATAGTTCATCTAATGGCCAGTGCTTGTTGAAGTTAATTGGCATCAAGCAGACATAGACTAGCACCTCCCTGACCTTGACAAGACCGTCTGCCATGAAAATATAGGAAAGGAAGCTAATTTAATTATTTCTTGTGCCTCCACCTCCCCCCATGGAACAGCAGACAGAGCAGATGAGGTGGGAGGGAAAAGAAATGGGAGGGCAGATTGACCCAGAATCAGCTCCAATGATGTGGACTGATGAGCTTGTAACAATGAAGGGTGTGCAGCTGAAACTGAATGATGGCTACTCGTCTTTGACAGCGGTGAGAAGTTAGTTTCTTACTGAGTGGCACAGTTTACACTGTGATGGTCAACACTCGCTCTGTTTTTACACAGTTGCTACTATTATCAATATGAATTACATAGTCAGGAAATTATTAGTTCATTTACATCAAAGACCTTTCAGATATGGGGAGTGAAAGTCTGAGGGAAGGCCAACATCTCTCCCAGCTGGTGTAATTCATCAGTTTGTGTTGTTTTCCAGTTTCACGCATAGCCAGTTCAGCTTTCTGCCCCTCTTCACCTGATATTATCAGCATAAAAATGTGATATCTGAAACCCTTGGAGTATCCCAAAGATCCCAATCTGAAGTGTTGGCCTCATTCCACATTTTCTTTGGTTTGTCATCACAAGACATGGATCTCTTCTCATCTTTTTTGACTGCATGGGCAGTAGACAAAAAGAAAGCACAAGGACAAAGCTGTGAATTGAGACAGACCTTAGACTTACAATGACAGTGTATGTCTTTTGGAAATAATTTCCTTATGGAGAGGGAGAGAGATTACAGCTCAGTTAGTTGATCTTTCTTGAACAGTCGACCTAGCTCTTTCCAGACAATGTAGGACAACTCTGTCTTTGAAGTCTGGCTCCGTTAAGGAAACGCTCATGTTAACATCGATGAACCAGTTCGCTCATTTGTGCTCCAGCCTGCAACACTACATGCTAACACAACCAGTCAAACCAATGAGCACAATATATGTGAGCCCTGCGCTCCCTTATCGCTGGTTGCCAATCAGCAGCAGTGCCCTGGGCTACAGGGCCATCAGTCTGTGAAGATAGTTTGATAGATAAGGTTAATACGAAGGCTCTGAACAGTGGCTGTCATGTATGTCTGAGTGTGATGGTGAATAGACTGCTCGTGCAGTATCGTATGAGTGTGTGCAAATGCCTCTCAGTCTAATCCAGGAAGAAGAGACTGTCCTCTGCTGATGAAGTGGTGTGTATGTGTGTATGTTTTCAGTTCATTCACTATGCTGCTACAACAGAGTCTCTGTCTTCATGTTTCCATGTCGTACGCAACTGAACACCAGCTGATGGACTCGATTAATGCTTTTATGACGCTGGATGTAGTTTGAAACTTGAGTCAGACTGCAGCTAACGTCTCCTTTCAGTACTGATGAATCTCTAATTTAAAATTGTAGTGAAAAATACGATTTCTCAGAGCCTAAGGTCACCATTTAAAAGCACTTACGTTGTCCTCAATTGTAATAAATCCTCACAATTGAGAGCATGGAACCAGGCCTACATTTTGTTAGAAAATTCTGAAATATGTCCATCACAAGGTCATGAAATTACTTATTTTCTCAGACCAACACCAAAGTTAAGCTTATCTTTTTTAGTAGTTTGCTACTATCTTATTATTTATTGATTCATCAGTTAGCATATGATCATTACATTGGCCTTGTGGATACACTGAATTACGCCAGGCCCGGCGATGTGGGAGCATCGGCATGTGTGCATCAGTGTGGTAAGACGGACACCAAATGGGAGTGGCAGAAGGTGTCCACTCTGAGTCTGCCTACCACCACCTGGGAAAGCCAGCTGTCCAGGCCCGGCGCCATCCCCTAGTGACCACTGTCCCACTTCTGCTTTACACATGCCTGCTTATAATGCACAGTGTCTTCTTTGCTTTCCCATTAACATATTCTATACTTAGTCTGCTCTCCCCTCTATTTACATCATGCATCACTGCCTCAGTTTGTCCAAGTGTTTCTCATTAGTGCTCTCCCTTCCTTTGCTCCCACCTGAACCAACCATTTTAACTGTCTGAATCCTGCTGCCTTTGTGTCCACGCGTCTCTTTCTCGTCCTGGTATTTTTTTTTTCCCCTCAAGCTAAGGTCAAAGCTAGCCACATGCAGTTTCTCGCTCCTCATTCATTTTTAGTTGATGCCAGCTTATTTCATTCATAGCTCACACGGTCTTACCTTGCCAGGGACAAGGCGCAGTCAGGTGCCCATTGCTTATTTCTGCCATGGATCAGCATATGAACTCCTGAGTGTGTGTGTGTGTGTTTGTTTGGCTATCAGCCTGTTAGCCTGCTGCGACGTTGGGCCCATTTGGAGGATTGGAAACCGAAGTGAGAGACAGATTTTGTAGTGAATGGCCTCCTTCCATAACCCATTATCGAAGCATGTGTTGTTATCTCAGTCAAACATAGACACTTAACTGATTACTGTAAGAGCATGGCATAGACGTTATGGGAAAGGTGTCTTAGATGGATTGTGCCAGATAGACCAGCTGATGGATGGAGAGACGGAGAGACGAGAAGGCCAACTGGAGTGAGGGAGACGGTTGATGGTTTTATGCATGGAATCACTCCAGACAGCTGGTGCAGTAAATCAATAGGAGCTCTGATTAAATGGAAAGCAGGACAGAAATGCCTACTGTAGCTCAATAATCAAAAATGGTGCCTTTCAGCTGCGCTGTGCTTATTTTTCCAAAGGAGGTTGGTATTACAGTAACTCTTTGATGAATAGGTTTTAATTAGGGAAAGCTTTAAGATACGAGAGGATGTTCATTAGTGCTGAATTCATGTAAATTACGACGAATTGCAATCAGAAATCTAATTAGTCTAACTAGATTGGCTAATTATGAAGCAAAAGACCATTTACTATGGATATGTTTTGTTTGTGATTACATTTACTTTGCCATATATAAAATATGATATTTATATATAAATTAAAATGTTGGATTTGAGAAGAGACAGAATATTCCTGAGTTGGTGACTTGTTGGTCCATGTCTGTGATGTAGATGAAGTTTTGTACACACATTCATGGTTGCCAACGGATGAATCCTGCTGATTTTGACGATCCTCTGACATTTCACTGCCACAGTGAAGTTGACATTTTTGGCTTTTAGTGAAATGTCTCAATGGCTATTGGATAAATTTCCATGAGGTTTGGTGTGCACATTCATGTTCCCCAAAGAATTAATTGTACTAACTGTGGTGATCCTTTAATTTTTAATGTAGCTCTGTCACAAGGTCAAAAATGTAATCTGCTTAAACACAGGAGTTTATGACCAGAATTCCTAAATTCCTAATGACATTCCCATCTGACATTATGTTTACTGTTAGCATGCTAACATGCTGAACTAAGATGGTAAACATTATACCCATTAGCATTTTGCTCAAAGAATCTCTGTGTCCAAGTACAACCTCACAGAGCTGCTAGCTTGACATGTGGGCTCCTGTTATTTTCTATAACATACGTGCTTCCTGAAATGATGCTGACATTTGGCGTTTTCAAAATGTTACAGTTTTTTTCAAATTAACCAAATTATATGAAAATACCAGTTTAATAGAGGAAGTTTCTGTGCATTTCATTCTTAAAATCAAAGATATTCTAGAGCACCTTTGAGTATCTGTGAACAGTACAAGTTTGATTTCTAAGTCTTACTTGTCATCTACGGGATAATCAACTGATCAATTGACCTTGAAACAGATCTACTTCTTCTCACCCATTCTGTTTTAATCCTCATTTCGTTAAGTGGTTTTTCCTCCAGTTTTGACCTTAGTAGCCACTGGTCTGCTTCCCGTCTATCAATTGCTGCACCGCAGGGCCTCTCTCATTTCATCCCACAGTCACTGATATGCCCAGAGCTCCTAACCCAAAATAGGCCAAGCCAATTTCCTGTGTTCTCAGGGCTTTTCATGTCAAACATACAGCAATCTTCATGAATTGCTATATTGTCCCTCCTCTCCTATTTTTGTTGTCATTTTCCCTTCCCTTTGTTGCCTCTCTCTTTGTATTGGTTTGACTCTTAAAGAGAGTCCTGAGCAAGACAGTGAGAGAGCAACAGGGAGGTAAATGGTTCAAAGAGTGTTAATCAGCTCCACCTCAACAGTTTTGTATCAGGTGAACACGGTGACAAAGGCTGCTTTCACGTGGGTGGATGTGTCACAGCAAGTCAAAGAGAAGAAAAACACGCCACTTGCTTGGTTCAGTTGGATTTATTGCTGGACTTTTCTCTTCCTAATCTTCAAAATGGCAGATTTTTTCTCAATGTGTGATTGAAATGAAAAATGACTTTACTGATTTTGCTTCCACATCCTCTATTGCTGTCTGTTTATGAATTATTATTATACCTAGGGAATGAATATCCCTTTGACGCACACTCTGCTGTGTCAGTTGGGTTAATCCTAATCTGAACTCTGACAATGACAAAGCAGTAATCGGAGGTACGGTACAATGCAAACAGAACTTAACCAGATGGAGACACTGTGCTCCTGTTCATGTAATCTCTGTTGTGCTGGTTCCATGAAGTTAATCTTTTTCAGAAAGAGAAAAACAGTTCTGCTTGATAAATAACCCAGCATTGTGTTAAGGTTATTTCAGGTGTTTTTTCGTGCCCATCATATTTCAAACACATCAGTTATGTCATCTTACTTGGTTTGTTTGGTCAGTCGTAATTAAAATGGAATTTGAGAGTTTTCGACTGTTTGTCGCAAAGAACTGATGTGACTGTGACGCAGTATTGTTTCTTGGCCGTTGGTAATTATAATTGGGCATACATCTTACTGTATGCTTATAAATATGCACTGCTTTGAGTTTGGCAGCATTTCAACAAATGAGCTTCATGTTCATTTTTAAATCAGTTTGAGCGACCTGTTTGATAAATGGAGGCCACTGCTGTAAGTGTTGGTGCATTAATTCTTGGCAAAGTTCTGTTAGGGTTTAAGAGAAATTGAGCCTGTGATGTGTGTGTGTGTGTGTGTGCATGTGCCAACACCTCAGCAGCTGACAGTGTGGTGGGATGAGGCAGCAGGGAGTCATCAGCAGGGACTCATCATGAAGCAGTTTGGAAAACCACTTGGCTGCCACCAACAGTGACAGGCACAGACAGGCATGGAATTAGAAGGCCACACCCCTTATTTACTGTTAATGGGCTACAGAAGAATGATTAAAGATGGCTTTGACCTGCAATAAAGTGATTCACTAAATACGAAAGTGCTTGTCCTCGTCGCATTGTGTTCTCAATCTGGAGGACTTAATAACACAAATCCATCTATTTTTTTAATGATACATATGCAAAGAACACGAATTCCTCCTGCCTGTCAGCCTCCATTTTGGATGTTGTTTTCCCCCAATACTGAGCTGTTAGATGTTGTGTTATGTTGTGTCATGGACACGGCTGGCTCAGTATTTAGAAGCCTGTGGCCACTGTGTGAGCACCTCGCCTAAACCAACAGTCATTATACATAGGAAATGAGGTGTGTGAGAGAAGCAGAGAGTAGGACAAAGGATGTGTCGACAGGTTTTGCATTTGTCTCTCTGCTGAGTGGCTATTAATGAGTGGGATGACAACCGGGTGGATATTAAGTCTCAACACCTCCTCCTCCAGGGCAGGGCGTGAGCATGGGCCAAGGTGTGGGGTACTGCATCTGTTGATCCAAAATGAAATGTTATATTTTGAGCCACACATTTATGTCAGTCCACTTGTATTTTAGCTAGTCATTTGTCCAAGCAGTTGTACATTTCATGTAGTTCATGTAAATGCTTTTCAAGGAGCTTGCAGTTTTTGTTGAGATAAAACAGACTTTTGTTTTTACTTTTATTGACATGGGGCCATCACAACAAGCTGTACCTACATTTATCATAAAATATTCATATAGTGAATATGGCCACTTGGCAGGTGCAAGTCAACATGTGCCCAACACAAGCTGTGGGTATCTTATGTGGACAAAGTTCACCAGATAGCTGCTAACTTGTACAGTGTACAGAGGATTTATCATAGGTTATTCACTGAAAACAGCTGCTGCGCACCTAGAAACTCTGTTTGTTGTTCAGTCCATTCCCCGGTGAACCAGAACAGTAAAGCTGTGGGCTGTAAAACCAAAACAAAATGCTGAAAGACAGTAAATGCCAGTAAATGCCTGTCAACGTGGGGGGAGCCTTCAGAGTCGGATGAATATCATCTGTGGGTTCATCTCTACAAGCCACCCTTTCCAAATAACACATTGTACACATAATGTTAATGATTTGGAACAGAGTTAAGGAACAGTCCTTAACTCTGTTCCAAATCATTAACTGAGGTAAGGACTGTGGTTCCCATCAGTCAGGACAGTCTGGCCTCTGTGATACTCATGAATAAGAGGATATTGGGGAACAATGATCTGAGATCAGCAAACTCTCATCTTCACAAAACCTGATCCCTAAAACACACAATCAATTGTAATTTACAGCTTCCCTCCCTGTACAGGATTTACTGTGTAAACAACAGTTTCTACTGTATCGTCCTTCCTGTCCCACTCATCAGTGTCTTTACAGCACAGTTGGTCACCTGTAGAGCTTTTATTCTCTACCTGTCAGCACAACCTTTCATGGATGGTAGACTGACTGTGCAGTAGTCTGACAACAGTTATTGAATCTGCCGTGTGATGGGGGAGGAAGGGGTGAGGCCGTGTGTTTGCATTTTAAACAGTTGTTAAGGAACAGGCACAATGTGTTGCAACTTAGGTCAGATGATGGATATACAGTATGTTTTTCCATTATGATGGTGATATTTTATTGATAGAACGAAAGGGAGCTGGAGGGAGAGGAAGCGAGGCAGCGAGAAAAGTCCACATTAGCGATTAGCTGCTGCTGTTATCAGGAGAAAAAGGAAATGGAACGGGCCCCCCCTCCTGCTTCTGCCATTCGAGCCTATGTCCTCATAGTTTGTTTTCACTGGCAACAAAAAGTGAGGGAGGTCTACAAAAACTGTGAGGATGAGGACAGAGAGAGAAGGAGAGTTAAAGGACATGTCTCTGTATAGTGATGATAAAGCTCAAAACATAACACGTAATGAGGAAGGAGGGACGTGTAACAATGGGACAGTCCCTGATTGAGAAACTTGATGCTGTCCTCTGATGAATGGACAGAGTGTTTAAGGAAACATGGACACAGTGACTGGCTTCCTCCACTGGCTCAGTGCCAGAGAGAGACAACAGAGCTCTGAAATGCTCACAGCTCAGGAGAATACGATTAGCTCTCTCTGTATCTCTCTGTGTGTATTGTGTCTTTCCTCAAGTGTTTACATTAGGGAAATTAGCTCTTTAGCTATCACTGGCTAGTCCTCTGAAGGTTGAATGAGCATGAAAACACAGACACACACACACGCAGAGGCATTACTGGCACTCGCTGTCATTGGCAGCAAACACAGCGGCCTGATTTTATTGGTGATCTGGCCTTGTTGGTAACAGACTTGGCATTTGGCCCTGGCTAGTTTCTGGATTGTGTTTGGATGGCAGGTCAGTTTTTGATTTTCCGGTGAGGACTGCTGTGTAATTGGCACATGATTGGGTATCAGAGTTTAGTAATTTGCAATTTGCACAACTCTAGAATGCCATTATGATTATTTTACTGGTGCAAACACAGACATAATGCTCACATTCATCCAGTCATTGCACATTAGGAGTCTCTGAGCTCTGTGGGCAGTTCCCAAGGAAACTGGACCCTCCTAAAGTGTTCCAGCTGAAGGAAAAAAGACTGGAAAGTCGTCTCACACTCTTAAAGTTTGCTAAAAAAAAAAAAAAAAAAAAAAAGTATTCAATGACATAACATGTTTACAAAGTTAAATACATTTATAGACACAGTTAAATATGCCAAACGTGTTAATGTGTGTGTTTAATATTTTAAACAAGCAGACAAGCAAAAAGTTAAAGTCTGAAATTGTTTCATGATTTCCTTAGTCGAGTGAAATATGACCACACATTTAATACCAACATTCAACAGTTGAAACATGTTGATAATTAATGCTACAGACACATTTCAGTGTATTATGTTTCAGCCCGACACACACGTATCACAAATGACACCATCTTGACCCCATGTGGACCTTAAATGGCACTCAGTGAGGCCAGTCTGGTACTTATCAATCAATGAGGCAGCTGCACCTCCATAAGCAATCACAGTATGTTTTGTGACGTTGAGCATTAGAGTATGGAGAGATTCATATTTTGTTTCATCACCCCTCAAAAGATCGGTTTGAGGAATTTTATATTTTCAGAGGCAGGAATCTGAGGAGTGATGCTGCAAATGTTAAAGGGGTCTTGAGGACTGCGTTCGGTATTCTGAGGGGTCCGCTGCCTCCCTCCTGCTGCAGATTACTTCACTCTCAAGTCACGCATCAGTGACTTTTTCTGTTATCAGGATTTGATATGGCAATTACTGTGTGTGTGTGTGTGCGTGTGTGTATGTTTGTTTGTGTTTTTGTTTTTTTTTTTGCTCCTAATTAGCACTGTTGGGTTTGATAATTATTGTAATAAGTAAATTCCCTCAGAGCTTATGGATAATGACTTTCTGACTTCTGACTTTGTCTGTGTGTGCGTGTGTGTGTATGTATGTGTATGTGTGTGTTTGGGACTATGTTTGGTCCCCAGGGTATTTAAACCATTTTCCTATTAGTGTGCAAAGATGAGAAGAGATAGACGCCTTAATTTGCTGCATCAGGGATCAACGATATGCTCGTCTGCGTTTCTCTGTCTCAAACAGACATATGATCGTCATGTTATTTTTAGCTGCTAGATGTCTTTTGGTGAGTGTGTTGTCTGAGTCTGGATCTCTCTCTCTCTCTCTCTCTGTGTGTGGGTGTGTGTGTGTGATTTTTGCTGTTCTGATCAATGTTATGGATCCCATCTTTTGTTTGTCTTAAATGTTCATCCAGCTGAGCCATGGTGTGTGTGTGTGTGTGAATTGATTATTTATAGCTGTTCCATTTCCTGTCCCCGTGGATTTGACAAGCTGTCATTGTTGTTTTTGCGTCTCTTTGTTTGCGTTCCTTATTTGATGCAGAGCTCGTCAGGACTTTTCCGGATTCAGCCGCACCCGTCTTCGTTTCTCCTCTGTGATAACGGAGAGGACAAACAGAACAGGCATCCGGAGCATAAAATTATTACCATTATTTGTGTCATTGTGTTGTCTTTCTACAATTTTCAGATAAATCAATCACTTAATGTATAAGGTGTCAGAAAATTGTTTGTCTGGCTCCTTGTGTTAGTGTTTCGAATGGCAGAGAGTCAATAAACGGTTGAATTTAAAGTGATATTAAAATGATTTGAGAAACAAAGTAGATTGAAACCAAACTGCTGTGTTGGCCTAAGTGGAAATGATGAACTGGCAGCGACCAAATTGTCTGTACTGCATCAGAGATTTGCCAGCAGAGACAAATCCTGCTGTGGCTTCCCTGTAAGTCAGTCAGCGGAGATGAAGTAGACACAGAAGTGCTCTTACTCTCTGCAGGAAACATGCCAAATCAAACTTGAAAATATTGCTGTGATGTTCTTATTTTTTTTTTTATTGTAAGTAGTAATGAAAAGTTAATTACCTTAATGGGGGAAGGAAAATGTGCTGCCTCAAATCTCAATTAATGGATGCCACACTTAAAGATGTCATGTACTTAAACAACTGACTCGCTGGTCTGCTTTCTTTCTTTCTTTCTTTCTTTCTTTCTTTCTTTCTTTCTTTCTTTCTTTCTTTCCTTATTTCTTTCTTTCGCCTGCTGTCAGATGTTACACCTGATACTTCTGACTTATAAATATTGCACACAAATGAATGAGCCACCCGTCCAACAGCTGCATCCCGCACACACACACACACACACACACACACACATGCACAGAGCCAATGCACTCCTCCTCTGCTGTATCCACTTCATGTTCATAATTGGCTTAAACAGCACTCTTATGGGATCTGTGGTTTTAGATACATTAACCTCAGTGTCAAGGTCACCTCCAGTAATAAAAAGGACTCATCTGTCTGCAAGCTGCTTTCTGTGCCGTGCTGTCAGGGTCAATATGCTGCTGCTGAATTGCTCTTTTCTCGTGTCTTTCATTCTTTCACGGAAGACCTTCTTCAATGACCGCACCAGGCTCGAAAGAGGGACAAAAAAATTGCTGTTGTCAGCTCTGCGTGTGTTTCTGCAGCACCACAGCGACGTGTGGTGAAGGGATTATTGTGAGTGTTAGTGGTGGGTGTGGTTCTTAATGCACGCTTGAGAGGAACCATGTGTGAAGTGAAGATAGCACAGTCAGATGTTTTTGGACTGAGTGTGTGTGGGTGCTGTATTTGTTTCTTAAGTTACAGTGTGTGTCTTTGTGATTAGCCCACTACCCCTACAGCAGCTGTGTGTGGTTGGGGATTTGCCTTGCTTTTTCTGACTGTGTACGTTATGTGTGTGTACGTCTTTGTTGCATCCCAGAGGGAGTCACTGATGCTGTCTCAGTGTGCAGGGGAGTTGATCTGCATCCCCTGAAGATTGAACTGGGGGGGTTTAGCGTGTGGAGAGGTGGACGCAGTGCTCGGATACTGCTGGCTCATGGTTTTTTTTTTCCGCAGCTTGAAGTGATTACCTCCCCACTGTGTCCACATTGTACCACTGAAAGTCCAAGATTAACCGCGCGCCATGTGACATATCTTATGTTTTATGTGCATTGCGTTATGTAAGAGAAACATTATACCCCGACTTTCCTCTCTGAGGTTTTCTCATAAGCAGAAAGTGTCCCTTCTTTAACAGCTGCATCTCATCTAATCAACCCCCCAGACTTTCTGCTGTTCTGCTTCAACAAGTTAATGTGATGCTAAATTTAAATTACTCGTGTCACTCAGTTTGATGTTAAGGCGCAGTGCCTTCCTTCCTTTGGACTCATCTAATCAGGGATTATTTTAAAGCTGGGATGTCAGGTGAAAGCAATTAACTGCAATGAACTACCTGTCAGGATGGGAAGTCCAGCAGAACTCCTGAGCAGGAGGATTAACAGCCGTTTTGATAATGACTTATCAGCCAAAGTCGGGCTTGTCATCAGCCGTGGTCCTACTAGTTTCTCTCAGAACTGTTGCTTTTATAGCTCACTTCTGATTTTCTACACATTCTCTTAATCAGCACCACAAAAAAGTGTGCTATTATTGTTTGTGTTGCATTGTGGGTAATGTAGGCACCTGGTTTTGACAAGAAAGGTATCTCTGGTTCTCCAATTGGATTCCAGTAGAATCCCAGTTTCGTGATAATTTAAAGTTTCAAAATGTCCTCATTGTCTTGAAAACATCAGACGACAGAATACACGAGTTTGGATTTATCTTCCCAGAGCCACATTTTGTCAAATGCCTTCTGTAATAAATCATGTGGGGTTTTTTTTGTAAAGGTCACATTTGTTAAACAGATTATTATTTCACAGTCTTAGATGTGGATGTTTCCTTTATCCTTTCATAGTGTGGCCTTGTATTCTCACTGTTTCTTGCTTACACTTTGAAAGCCGAAGCGGAACGTGTCTTGCATGTGAATCAGATAGTCATGCTCGATCTGCATAGGGCGTTAAAATGCATTGAAACATTTCAGGCACGATCACAGTCAATGCCCTGTCTTTTGATATACAACGATACAATTGTTTCTCGTCTTTTCTTCTGCCCTCTTAGGATTCGTCCTCAGATGGCCAAGGAGAAGATAGAGGGCTGCCATGTGTGCACACTGGTCACTCCCGGAGAACCGCAAGTTCTCCTTGGAAAAGACAAGGCCTTCACCTATGACTTTGTGTTTGATGTTGACTCGGAGCAGCAGAACATCTACCAGGCCTGCGTGTACAAGCTCATCGAAGGCTGTTTTGAGGGCTACAACGCCACCGTGTTTGCTTATGGTCAGGTATGACATGAAGCTTGGATTGTAATATTTAGCATTTTTATGTTGTTGCATGTTTTTTTTAATTTTAAAACTGAATTTCAAAATGTTTTTTTTATATGAAAAAGGTTTATGTGACTAAATAAAAGTGAGACACATAAAAACCTCAAAGATGTCGTCATGGTTGAGGAAATGTGTTTCAGACGGGCTCGGGGAAGACCTACACCATGGGGACGGGGTTTGATGTGAACCTGAGCCAGCAGGAGCAGGGCATCATCCCGCGGGCCGTTCACCAGCTGTTTGAGGGAATCCAGAACCGGAGGGTGCGCGCCCAGGAGGCGGGCAGCCAGCCGCCTGAGTTTAAAGTCAGCGCCCAGTTCCTTGAGGTGGGCGATGCACTCACGTGGATGCAAAGCACACGTACAACCACACTGTAACACGTTCTGGCTTGATCTCATGTTGTAACAGTGCAGTTTTAATACTCTTGCTCGCGTGTGTGTGTGTGTGTGCTGGGATAGATATTGGTCCATATTAACTCTAACCAGATGGGATAAAGTAGGGAGACAAGAGGATCAGCCCCCTCTCCCACAAACAGGAAGTGACAGCCCAATGACAGATGGGCAGGAATGTCTGCATGTGCTTTGTTGGTCCTGATTAATGTTGTCCATTACCTCTGACATTATTCCTCATCACTGCAGGGTTAGAAGATGGATAAGAGTGAGGGATAAGAGGGAGGGAGGGATGCTTTTGTAGGAGCAATGAGATAATATGACAAGTAATCATTTCCCCCAGAGGCTTCTGCCAGGCAAATATTTGGGTTGTGTTTGGGGGTGCAGATGATTGCATATGTGGGTGTGTGAATGATCTGATTACTTGAATAATCATTCTGTGTTAAGACTTCTGATACAAAGTCTTTTTTTGCTCTCTTTCTCTTGTGTTGTTGTTTCTGCCTGTCCTGCTCTCTGCTGTCTGTGTGGTTCTTTTTTTTTTTTTTTTTGAACGTTTTCAGTTCAAAGGGTTATCTTTGTTGATGGTAAACAGATGTGTGCATGTGTGTGTATGTGTGCGTGTGTGTGTTTGGCAGGAGGTGGGAACAGCTGAGCTTTCAGCTGACCTCTGTGACCCCTGGCTCTCGTTGGTCCCTAAGAGGTCATTCTTTTGACCTCTTGTGACCTTTGTCCTTTTGCGTGTAAATAAGAGCATGGCTCTGAAAAATGGGGAGACTTTAATGGGTAACATTAGGCCGAGGTGTTGGATATGTATAAATTGTATAACAATGCATGTGTGTTTATTGCAGTTGTACAATGAGGAGATCCTGGACTTGTTTGACGGAGCCAGAGATCCAGAGAGTCGGAGCAGGAAGTCCAACATTAGGATCCATGAGGATGCCAGTGGCAGCATCTACACCACTGGAGTCACTTCCAGACTGGTACACTCGGAGGAGGAGGTGGGTGTACATGTGTGTGCTGGTGTTTGTATTGTAGGTGTGCATCAGCTGCAGTCATCATCCTCAGGTTTCATCCTTAGAGTTAAAGTTTCTAACTTTTATCATATAAGTTGAGTCTGTGTTGGTCTCTGTGATACTGGATACTTCTTCTAATGCAGTATTTTTTTTGTGTATTCTTCTTTGTAGTAAACTCATTAGGTTTTTTTAATGCCCTCTGGTTTTCTTAATAAATTCACATCATTTGTCATTTGAGCTTATCGAGTGCAAAACTCAGATCATAAATGTTTTGATAGGTTTTCTGTGACCTCTGATGAGAGGTCACAGAAAACATTTAGAAATGGTATGAACTGTGACGACAGGGATGAAGGCTGACTGGTTGAGGCAGAGCATAGGAGCTGCCAGAAATTCCCAGCACCCTGAAAAGTTTGCCAAGAACCATCTTGTAGTCTGTTGTTAAAAACAAGAAACAGGTCGGGGATAATAAGGGAGACTTGGCTCCAATGTGCTGCCTTTAAGCCAGATTGCTTAAACCCATGAGGCCATTTTGTGTATTTGCAAAACTGTTTGAGGTCGATTTATTTAGAAGTTGCCAGATATCAGGAGTGAGTCACGTCTGAAGGGGAACAGATCAGAGGTGACAGTGTGGAAGGAGGAGGATTTGATTGGGTCAAGATGGCAGGGGGAATGTATGCTCGTAGAGATGTGACAAGCAAGTGGCAAAGAGGCTAACGGAGGTGGCAGGTGGTGATTTTCGGGGGAGGGCTACAGTAAATTGTGTCTGGGAGAAGGCGCTTGTGGTGTTATCTGATTTTCTCTCTAATGGGTGACAGAGCAAAAAGAAAGATGTGAGGAGAGAAATTTGTGAGAGGTCATCTGTGCATTAAATTCCCCAAAACTCAGACAGCGGGAGAGAGAAGTAGAGACAGATGGGCCCTCCTGTGGGAGGGAAGAGAGAAAATGTCAAAATAGGGTGAGGGAGGACATGGAAGCGTGGAGGTGATGGAGCATGAAGAGAGACAGGGAGTCAGGTTGAGAGTTAAAAGGAGGAGAGGACTCGTTAGTAGAGAGGGCAAAATGAATAAGAGAAATTTGGCAGCATTTTGAGTGTGCAGAAGTGCAGACAAGCTCAAAGAAATGAACGAATGGTTTCTCACAGTCAAAAAATATGCTGACAAAAGTGTTGTTCTCAGACATCAGCAACTGATTGTGGGTGGTGAGCCAACAAAATAGCATGATGTGTCAACAGTTATTATTTGTCTTTTTTCACTGAGTCAACATCTTTTTTTGATCGTAACACAAATGTCCTCCATGTTGTGTGTGCGCTGCAGCTGCTGCAGTGTCTGAAGCTCGGCGCTCTGTCCCGCACCACAGCCAGCACCCAGATGAACGCCCAAAGCTCCCGCTCGCACGCCATCTTCACCATCCACCTCTGTCAGATGAGAGTGTGCCAGCAGCCTCAAATGGTGAGAATTGAGTTTGAAGTGGAGGGGTTGAAAGAAGAATAAAGGAAGAATAAGGATAAAGAAAAGCCTGGCAGGCTGGTTCACAGTGAGGTGTTTTCACAAAACTCTTTTAGGTGAAAATCAGAGACAAAAAACAAAAGTACATTTTCAAGAGACATTCTCATTTTTGTCTTCCCGTCCCCTGCTGGCAGAACGGAGAAGGAGAGAACGGGGAGATGAATGGTGTGGACTCCAGCCCCATCGCCCAGCCGGAGTACGAGACGCTCATGGCCAAGTTCCACTTTGTGGACCTGGCAGGCTCTGAGAGGCTGAAACGCACGGGAGCGACAGGAGAGAGAGCCCGCGAGGGAATCTCCATCAACTGTGGACTGGTGAGACAGAAATAGAAAAGCGTGCATCAGGTCTTCCACTGTCTGTGTGCACTGAGGTGTATTTAAATGTGGTATTTGCATTTCTTCTTTTTAAAAGTCAGCATGTTAAGAATGCTAAAAAATATAGCTTGTAATCAATTTCTGAGCCTGTGTGTGTGTGTGTGGGCGTGTGTGTGTGTGTGTGTGTTTGTGTGTTGTAGCTGGCACTGGGAAATGTGATCAGTGCTTTAGGAGACCAGACTAAGAAGGGAGGACACGTCCCTTACAGAGACTCGAAACTCACTCGTCTGCTACAGGACTCACTGGGAGGCAACAGGTACACACACACACACACACACACACACACACACACACACACACACACAGGCGTATGATAGAAAATGAAAAATCTTTGTGTTTTTTTTTTGACTGTTAGTTGGATATAATAAATCACTTTGGTCTTTGGGAAATTAAAACAAGGCTTTTTTTCACTGTTTTCTGACATTTTACAGACAAAATGATTAATCAATACAATGAGCAGATTCATCGATAATGAAACTTAAATAGACATAAATAGTTGTTGTACTCAGTGTTTCAGCATTGTTAAATTGTATGCATAGTTGTCTACAACCTTCACACTTCCCTCCTCCCCAGTCGCACAGTGATGATCGCCTGCGTCAGTCCGTCAGACCGGGACTTCATGGAGACACTGAACACACTGAAGTACGCCAACCGTGCCCGAAACATCAAGAACAAGGTGGTGGTGAACCAAGACAAGACCAGCCAGCAGATCAGCGCCCTGCGGGCCGAGATAGCCCGCCTTCAGATGGAGCTGATGGAGTTCAAGGCGGTGAGAGATGGACGGCTGGACGTTGATAAGAAAGCGGGAAACACTGTGGGGGAGAAAAGTGGGGGGGGGGGAAAGAGGATTAGAAAAGAATAAAGAAAAGGAACAGAAAAGGATGAGCAGGGCTGAATAACGGTGGGGAAAAGATGAGGAATGAAATGTGGCAGGTTGAAGATGAGAGCTAACACATGGCTGTCAGTGTAACTGATGCAATGAGGCTGTAAGAGAGGGGTGAGTGGGGTGACATGATGGATGAAAGTGAGAACAGAAACTGAACAGAAGAAGAAAAAAGACAACACTAATGGGAGTAAGAGAAGATTGCATGGGAGGGTGCAAAAGAAAAGCAGAGGCCATGTCTGCATTACTGTCAAATTAAATATCTTTGCTGGGCTACACACGTCCATTTATACATTTACTGAAGTGCCTGCACATGAATGAGATTAATCAGTGTACAGTCAGCATTTTACAAAGCAACGCAGACATAAACTGATCCTGTAGCTGATTGTACCTGTGTTGAGAAGCTCTGTATGTGCTCTGTGTAACACGGTTTTAAGGGCCATTATGCACTAGGAAGACAGGGGGATGGGGAATCATCCAACAAAATGTCATCAGCTTTTTCATCAGTTTTGAAACAAGCCATCATTTAGCACCCTGCTAAATGATTCAGTGTGTTATGCAATTAAGGGAGGTTACCACGGTTACCAGAGGGAAGTGAATGTGTGGACTGCGAGTTGACCTCTATGTGGCCATAAGGGATGTGATGTGACTGGAGTCTTCGAGTAATGGAGTGTTGTGTTGGTGGAGGTAATGATGTCTGCGAGCTACGAGTGGATTAGATAGTGACTCTGTTCGAAGCTCACACAACGGGATGCTTTCAGGGTCAATCATTCAGGATACGACAATAGCTGCTTGGGGAGCCACAGACAGACCATTTTAAACAACAGCATTGTTGTTTTCTTGGACTGCAACATCAAGTATAAGTACGAGAGTGGAGTTAGCATCAGTTTTGTGTGTCTTCGTGAAAATGCTTGCGGTGTCCAGGGTGATGGTCATTGTTGCTCATGCTGACTGCTTGCCTCTCTGTGCAGGGGAAGCGTGTGGCATGTGAGGATGGTTCAGAGGGCTACAGCGACCTTTATCAGGAGAATGCTATGCTGCAGAGAGAAAACGACACACTGCGCCTCAGGGTTAAAGCCATGCAGGAGACCATTGACCACCTGAACACCCGTGTCACACATCTGCTGGCCAACGAGGTCAGCACTCTGCTGACCAAGTCAAGTACGTGAACTCTGTTTCTCTTAAGTTTACTGTTTTCAAACTTACTTTAATTTAACTTCATGTATTAAAATTATGCTTTCTGTGACCTGAGCCTCCTTCTGCCTTTGATCTGTAGGTGAAGGCAATGAGGAGATTGGGGCTTTAATCCAGAACTACATCCGAGAGGTTGAAGAACTTAGGTGAGAGCTCCAAATCTTCCACGATGCATTCACATCTTGATATTCTTTGGTTCTCAAAGGATTAGTGTGACACATTTTGGGAAGTGTACTTACTTTCTTGTCTGCTCTCATTTCTGTCCATGCAGTATTGTAGCTGTAGCCAGTTGTCGGTTAGCAAAGTTTAGCATAAAGACCAGAAAGAAGGGGCTAGTCTAGCACCTAACGACAATTGACATAACTTGTTTGTTTCATGTGAATAACAAATAACAGCAAAAAATGTAATATTTTGTTGCTTTTAGGACAGAACCTGGCTAGCTATTTCTCCATGCTTCCAGTTTTAAAGCTAAGTTAAATATATCCTCGCCAGAAAGACCGTGTAATGTTTACTGATAGTTTCAAAGTTAGCTGACATTGTCTAAAATAAGCTATCATATGCTACTGGTCACACCAGACCAAATAAGACTGTGGAGGTCAAACCTCTGAGTGCACTAAATTGAACAAGAGTTCATATTTCTAGTTCATTATTTCTTATGAATTTAACTTTTCTAAGAGGAAGAACGTGTTGTTTCCTCTTTAAATAAATCAGAATCTGTGGCTTTTAATTAGCTGGTGATAATTCGGTTTAAAGGTTTTCTCTACATCTCCTCCCCTGGCAGAACTAAGCTTCTTGAGAGCGAGGCAATGAACGAGTCGTTGCGAAGGCAGGCGGCCCGAATTTCCTCGCGTTCCTCCTTCCCTTCCTCCAGTCTCAGCCCTGCCACCGGCTACCCCCCTGGCTCCTCCCCTGCTCCCATGTCTATGGAGGCTGAGATGACGGACGTGTTACGTCGGGCCAAGCTGGATATTGAGAGGCTGAAGAAGAAGGAGAGGAGGCAGAGGAGGATGAGGTGAGGAAAGACCCACACATTCGAGACCTATTTATATTTCAATTCCAAAAACCAGATTATACAGTAAAAAACAATACAGGTGATCAGAACAGCCCCGTCATCGGCATCATGTCGAAACATCTCAGCTTGATGTAAATTTAATTTCTCCTGTCAATGAACCAGCACATGTTTTAAAAGCCAAAAGAGCATGAGTACATTATTGCCCCTAGACTCTTCCCTCCTCATTGCCTCTGTCCTGTAGCTTAAGAGCCACAGCACAAGTCGATTAGGGCTTTGGGACGGACAGCTTCTCAGTAGAATTGGGATGTAGCCAGTGCTGAGTAGTAACGTTGGCTTGGATGCAAGAAGGTCTAATTCAGTCGGCCAGTGGGTCATGAGAGAGAAGAGTACAAAAGCCTAACAGGCTAATTGAGGTTTAATGGGATAGAGAGGGACGTAGACGGGAATTTAGACATGGGATGGGTGGTAAGCAGGATGGTTGTAAAAAGATGGAGCAAATGGGAGGATAAAATTGGCAATAAAACATTAAGAGCTAGAAGGGCAAGATAAGGGGTAGAGCAGACGAAGACTTTGCTAATGACTTCAGAGGTCTGATTTTGCTGTGAGCACATCATTTGGCAGCACTCCCAAAGTCCTAATGGTGCTTGTTAACAGTGTGTGACATCTCACTTAAATGGAAGAGAGTGTTTGTAATGCATGGTAATGGGAAAGAAAAAACAAAAAACTCTCGTACTTGCTGTACTTGAACTGGAAGAAGAGTCAACTGAGGTGAAATCAGTATAGGAAAAGAATTTCATATTTTGAAAAATATTTTGACATTTGAGTCTTTCCTCAGTGCCAGCTGTAACCCGACTGAACAGATGTGTTTTGTTTTCGTCCTGTAGTCCAGAGTTGGAGAAAGGCCTGAAAAAACGAGTGAAACTGCACGCTCACGAGAATGGAGAGAACGGGCAGAGTCGTGAAAACGGACAAAACGGACAGAATGATGAGATCGATTCGGATGACAATTGCAATGAGGTAAACTACACGAGCTTAGGAGTTTAACACATAAACAAAGAGGACAAAGTCTGATGCGTCTGTGTGTTTCTGCGTGTAGGACATCATGTCTCCGCTGCAGGAGGAGAGTGGTTGTGATGAAGATGAGGGGGAGGATGAGGAGGAGGGCAGGGAGGAGGAGGACGGGTTTGACAGTGACGAGAGCCTGGTGGATTCGGACTCGGACTCTGATGAGAAAGGTGTGTTTCTGACAGCTGCTATAACAAGATGTCCAGACTTCTCGCTCTATGGTGTCGTGGTTTTACTCAGTGTCAGTTGAACACTGATGAATCCCAACGACTCTAGCACCACCAGCTGGTCAAATTGTAGTGAAATTGAAATATCTCAAAAGCTATCAGCCTAATTGGCACACTTTTCATATGATCTTCCATCATCTGGTCTTTAATTTGTCGTTTGTGACCACATACTTGGAAAACTAACCACGTTCCTGTCAGCCTCAGCTGTGCCTTGTTTTTGGTGCTAAGTAGCGAATGTCAGCATGCTAACATGTTGAGGTAAGATGGTGAACTTGTAAACATTCACATGGTAGCATTTAGCAGTGCTGTTGTGACTGAGTACAGCGTCAAAGAGATGCTAGTATGGCTGGTATGGTTTGGTTCTACTTTACCTGCATCTCCTTTTTTCTCAAAGACATTACTCAGTTTGCTAGATGGTTAACATCAAAGACACCAGAAGATATTTTATGGTGTTGAAGTTGCTGAATTTGAATCTGCAGGCTAAATGAAAATTTCCTGAACAAGCATAAAGAAGCAACAGATGATTCAACAATATCAAATGTGTGGGTTTTTGATATCCGAGAATAAAAGAAACAAATAATTGTAAAAAAAAAAATAGTATGTAATTGTAATTTTAGCTTTTCTTTAAACAGCCAACTTCCAGGCAGACCTGGCAGATCTGATGTGTGAAATCGAGATCAAACAGAAGCTGATAGATGAGCTGGAGAACAGCCAGCGGAGGCTGCTGATGCTGAAGCTACAGTACGAGGAGAAGCTCATCCTACTGCAGAACAAGATCCGCGACACTCAGCTGGAGAGAGACCGTGTGCTGCAGAACCTCAGTGAGTCAGTGCTTAATGGGATTTGTAGTTCACAGATGTGGTTGGGTAGTTGAAAACCCAAAAGTTAATTTAGTCGTTCAGTAGAAAAGTAAGTATCATGAAAGGTTAAGCATCCTGACAGCAGGTGATTGACACTACATGGCTTCACAGTGTCCATGGAAAATTACACGGAGGAGAAGGCCAACCGGATCAAGCAGGAGTATGAGAAACGTCTAAAGGAGATGAACCGAGACCTGCTGAAGCTACAAGCGGCACAGAAAGAGCACGCGCGTCTCCTCAAAAACCAGGGGAGGTACGAACGGGAGCTGAAGAAACTCCAGTTAGAGGTCAACGAGATGAAGAAAGCCAAGGTGAGGGGGGAGGAAGGGGAGTCAGTGGGCAGGATTATGAATGAACAAGACCAAACCCTGACCTCTTTGCTATTTCAAGGTCGCACTGATGAAGCAGATGAAGGAGGAGCAGCAGAGGAGGAGAATGGTGGAGGCAAAGAGGAACCGTGAGATCGCCCAGCTCAAGAAGGAGCAGCGGCGACAAGAGGTCAGACTGCATGTTTAGGACACTGCAAACTGCATTAGACCACATGCTATGTATTTTATTTTATTTTATTATGTATATAATCTATGTATTTTACAGCACGGTCCAAATCCTAACTCCATTGCCGTATTTAAAGAATTATTCATGCTGGTGAGGTTGTGTTTGCTTGCATACATGAGTATGCACTCAGGTCCTCCGTTTGTCTGCCAGGCACATTAAAAGCTTGATTTATGTATCATGAACACACTGCACACAGATTTTGCTATCGCTTTTATGCTTTGAAGATTAGTGTATTATTTGCTATCCCTGGAGGAGAAGGCTTATTAATTATCATGGACACATTTACACTGTCAGAGTGTGGGCTTCATATATAATCCTGTTATTAAGACTTTCAGCCTAAGTCTTAAAATCCTTTCACGATCAACACTTTGTAAGCCTGTTGTGCAAGAAGCTCAGGAATCCAATTAACATTTGAAGAAAAATTGAAAAATGTACATGAAGACTGAATAACGAAGATATTAAAAAACTCTCTTTGTCCCTCCTGTCCTTCAGTACCAGATTCGAGCGCTGGAGTCTCAGAAGCGGCAGCAGGAGCTGGTGCTGCGCAGGAAGACCCAGGAGGTGACCGCCCTGCGACGTCTGGCTAAGCCCATGTCAGATCGCGTGGCCGGGCGTGTGGCCCGCTGGAACCAGACCCCCCCAGTTACAGACTCTGGGGCTGAGTTGTCAGCCAGCACTACTGCAAGCAGTTCTGAACCTGAGACTGGCAGGACTGTGAGCGGGCTGGTGAGACAGTGGAACAGCAAGAACAGTGTGTTTGGATACATGGCAGAGAGTGAAGGGAGCATGGATGGAACCAGGGTCATTGGGTAAGGCGGGTTGATGTGGTCGATGCATAGCCTCTGTTCTGCATGTGCTCGTGTTAACGCTGTCTTTGGCTTTACCAAGCTTTGCTGTTTTGTTTCAATCTCACTGCTGTCATGTCGTGCTTTACGGCTAAAGCAGTCAGCCGTTTCGAGTGAAAAAACTCTAAAAACTCACACTACCTGCTGAGCAGCGAAAGACAGACACAGTTAGCAACTAGCTGGTGGACACACAAACGTCTCCATGTGAATGATAATGTTGCTTCATAACTTCAGGATGTGTAATTTAGCAACTGATGATGTCCTCTAGTGACCAAAACGTCAGTCTTTGCATGTTCAGTTTAGTTTCTCATCTTTTCCACCTCTGATGAGTCCTGGTACATTTTTCATCTCCTCTCCTCTCCTCTCCTCTCCTCTCCTCTCCTCTCCTCTATCCAGCAGCAGGAAGAAGTTGCAGCGTAAGCCAGCAGGACTGGGCAGTACTGGAGCAGCTGGCAGACCCAGCAGTTTCTCAAAGTCTGCCCGTCAGAAGTGGCAAACCCTGGAGCGACGCATTATGGACATCGTCATGCAGAGAATGACAATCTCTAATGTGGAGGCTGACATGGATCGTCTTATCAAGGTAGGAATGGCGTTTGCATTTTTCACTGTGGACTAAGATGGGAAGTAGGGCTGTTTGAGGTGTTGAGGTTTTTGTATCACTTGAGAGGAAAACGTTTTTTAGGTGATAGGTTAGGGTTAGGTTAGGTTAACCCAAGAAAATATGGACTATGAGATAAGCAAGCATTAGTATATTTTACGTCCTTATCCTTTGTAGATTTTTTTTGTAAATTTAGCTCTGACTTTTGTGCTCTTTGCTGAGTCAGAAGCGAGAGGAGCTGACAGTCCAGCAGGAATCGCTCTCACACAAAAGGGAGGTACTAATGGCGGACGGGGAGGGACCAGAAGCAGAGGACCGTCTCCTTCAGGAAATTAACGAGGAGCTCGAGGTGCTGAACGCCAATATTGACTACATCAATGACAGCTTGTCTGACTGCCAGGCCACCATTGTACAGATAGAAGAGACCAAGGTATGCCCACCCACACACAAACACACACACACACACACACACACACAAGGATGCTTGCTGTCCACCTGTGAGCACTAACAGGAGGCTCTTAGTAATAAACAGGACTCTGTTTTCTTGCAGGATGAGCTGGACTCGGTGGACACCTCGGTGGTGATCAGCTCCTGCTCGCTGGCTGAAGCACGCCACCTGCTGGACCACTTCCTAAAGGCCTCCATTGACAAAGTGAGTTTGCATACAAGCCCCATATGAAAGCCCAGAAAGCTTACACAGACAGTCAAAACTTACACAGCCATAACTGTTTGAATCAAGTAAACTAAAAATAGCTTTTTACTGCCATCATATTATGCTACTGATAAAAACATATAATGTGAACAATGTGATTTAATGATGTTGCAATGATATGAACTGTAAAAGTGAGTGCAGTGAATAATGGTTGGGGTGCCATCTAGTGGTGTGTTTTTGTACTACATGGTGATGTCAGATAGGTGATGTAATGTAAAATGATTAACACCCAGTCTAAAAGTTTTGTTTTACATTACTGTGTGTGTGTGTGTGTGTGTGCACGCAGAGTTTACAGGTGGCTCAGAAGGAGGCTCAGGTCAGACTGCTCGAGGGTCAGCTGAGGCAGACGGATGTGATTGGCTCATCCCACAATCACATGATTCTTGATGCCCTGAGAGAAAAGGCAGAATGCATCCCTGAACTCCAGGCTCTTATCCACAACGTACAGCAGGGTGAGTTATGGTTTTGTTTGTGTTTCTGTCTCTGTGACAGTGTGTAGGACTTCACACAGTATGTTGTTCTCTTACAACTTTCCCTCTTTGTCTTTCTTTTTCTTTATTTATTTCTCTTTTTCCATTTTTCCTTCAGTTTGTCTTTGCAGAATATTAACACATTAGCTTTGTGGTGGGATGAAATTATGTATATTATGTATAAAGGCATTAAAGGTTGTTATTGATATCTTTAACCATGCTGCTTTAATAAAGTTTCCGATTAATACGTCCCTCTCAGTCATCCTCACTTCTGTTCTTTTTGTTCTTTTCAGCAATGAGCCTAAATCACTCATAAAGAATACAGTAAAACGGAAAATGAAGTGGAAGATGTTATATTGGAAAATGTGGTAGCGAAGTAGGTTGTGGCACAAACAGACATACTGAGTGTGTAATATACTGTTTCGTGTGCTTTCAGAAAATGGTTACGCCAGCACAGACGAGGAGCCGTCTGAGTTCAGTCAAGCCTCTGACAGCAGGTGAGTCTGCAGCCTGCTCACCCACACAGCGTCCTCCTCTTTCCATGGCCCTTTTTTATTTTAAAGACATTCACCACAATCTGCAAAAGTAGGCTAATTTTGCATGAAACATGGAGCACATCCTCATCTGAAAAGTATGTAGTCTATTTCTCTTTTTCTCTCTTTCTCTGCAGTGTATCTCAAATGAAAGAATCCAACAGCCAGGATGATTTCAAGATTAAGGTACGGCTGATTTGTGTTGGTGAAGCTATAGTTGTTATTAAGCTCTGTTACAGATGAAAGACACCAGCTTTAAATCCACTTTCCTCCTGTTTTGTTAAATCCAGATGTTCATATTACTTCCATGTATTCTTGTTAGTGTCGGTCCTCAAAACATCAGGGAGCATCCAAGCCTGTCAGACTGTTATGAATCACACTGACGTTACACGTTGTGGTAGTTAGTCCCTTGTTCTGACTTTCAATGAACAAACAGGGTCATAGCAGCTGCTATTCTTATTTGAAGCCACAAGGTGGCAGTAAAAGCAAAGCATTCTTTCACTTCCTAATGCTTGGCTTAATATTCTGCACAGAACCCCTGATTTGACACCAAACCCTCTCAACCTCTTGTTAATGTGCTGTTCTCTATCGTTTATTATGCTTTTTTAAGTTATTGTTTTATCCAGACTTTGATCGATCCCACAATGTTTGCTTTCTTAATTTTCCTTTTTCCTGTTTTAATATTATCTTTGCCTTTTTTCCCTCCTCATTGGTGTTTTCAGACTAATTTCCTCTTACAACCAACCATTATCATTATTTTACATCTTAGTTTTTGCTTTCCCAGTGTCCTTCCTCTTTCTCAGTTCATTCTCCCGTCAGTGGCCGTCTTTAACAGGACTCTTGTACTTTTTTCACCCAGATGGAGCCTCGTCTGTCAGCTCAGATGAAGGCGGTGTCAGCAGAGTATCTGGGTCCTATCCTGGACCCTTCTTCAGGCAGCAAGCCACAGCACATCACCAAGTCTCTGGCTTCACTGACGGACATCCAGGAGGACGGCCTGGGCCTGGCGACAGCAAGTCTGGGGCTCAGCTTGGCCCTACGAGACCCCTACCACAGGGACAGGGTGTCCCGCACCATCAGCCTACCTGTCAGAGGACACACCTTGTAAGTGAATCATAATGATCACTGAGATGAAGCAGTGTTGTCAGGAAAGAGGAATGGTGCAGGCTTGACTCTTATTATGACAACACATCACAAATAGTAGTTAGTGCAGTTTTTTCTGGTGCTGGAGCATTTGTTTGATCTCTTTCAGATAGGACCCCTTCACAAACAGCACAGCCATTTACTTTCAGCTAACTATCAACCATTTATCCTTTCATTTTAGCTATCAGCCATTTATTCATTACTGGACTAACTGTTTAGGTTTGTTAACGAACTGCATCCCCAATTAAAATTGAAACATGCAGTGTTCAAGTATGACTGAGCATAGATATATTTTTAAATCAAATCTTATCTACAGATTTTGTCAAATTTGTTGAGCTATTCAACAAGTCTTTCCAAGTGTCATGTGGGGACTTTACAAGTACCCCCTGAGGTACAAGTACCCCTGTGAATCACTGCTCTGCTGCCTGTTGAGCAAGATGAAGAGCGGAGCCATTCAACGAGGATGACATGGGTTGAACTGGAACGTTTTCGACTATTTAAACATAAAACATGTTGCTGAGGAAAACAAACAAGCAGGATAGAAACATGAGGATAAATGGAGGAGCGCAAGTAAACACCCGAAACATCTTTTTAGGTTCTATTTCCTGTTAACGGAGACAAAGTTGTCGAGAATTTTTGCGTCTGCTCGCTCTCTCCGCCACCTCTGAAGACTTGCCTGAGGCCTGAAGTTTTTGTAGGTTAGAAATCTGCTGCAGGGAGGAAAAAGGAGATATCAGTGAAACTTGCATCAGTCCTTTGGGATGGAAAGTTTGTGTGTGGATTGATATTTAAAGAAATGAGCCTGCCCGTTGCTTTAGTCTGCTAGAAATGTTGTTCAGTTGCATAAAACCCTTGTTGACCCTTATAGATTCCCAACAGTGTACATAGACGTGTATCATCCTGTGCACACCTTTGAAGTTTTGCTTAGTTTGCTTTTGTGTATGTGTGTGTGTGTGTGTCAGTCCCAGGCAGTCTCGGGGTTATGACACTTCCCCTATAACAAGGAGGAAATCTTACGACCGTGCGTACAGGTACATGCACTGTAATGCTTTAATTTATTTTCCAGGCAGATCAATCACATTTTTTGAATATGTAATGTAATTTACATACTCATTCCTTCATTCCTTCTCCATTCCTAACCTTCCTCATTCTCCTGCTTCTGATCAGGCCCACTGATGGCTATACTCCCCCCTCCTCCCCTCCTCTGAGGACCAGGAACGACCGCAACGTCTTCTCAAGGCTCACCAGCAACCAAGCCCAAGGTTCAGCTCTGGACAAGTGAGTCTGCTCTTGCACAGATCGACACATTCAAACGCTGCTTTTGTTCTTTTTGTCCCCACTTTCTCATCTTATCAATTCAGTCTCACTTTGACTGAATGAACCATCCCTTTCTTTTCTTCTATTCTCTTCCATGGTATAAGGTCCTCTCAGACCCTATCGATATGCTGAAGGTCAGGCCTTTTGAGAGGAAAGTGCTTCTGTCTGTGGTGTAGATGAGCAGAATCCAGGTGTTATATGTGTTGAAGATATGATCATCCAAACTACAATCACAGGCTGCTCAGTGCTGCATTTAACAACAAGATGTAATTACAGTGTGTTTCAAGCACACATATAGGAGTTACCAGGAAACAAATGTAAATCAGGAAGAAGGCATCCTCTGTAGAAACAAACTGTCAGGACAGCTGTGGTTGGAAAAATAAAACCCAACAAAAAACAAGATGTGATATCCTATGTCTGTTTTGAGAGGATGTGATGTGCATGACAATGAGGCACATGATCTGCACTTGGGCGAGAGGAAGAGAAATCATCTTGTACAATCTAATGTAATCCGATAAAAGAGAAAAACAGCCCTGCAATAAATTTTATCTTATAATCATTTGGTTTGCTGCCACTCCGTCTGAGAGAATTTGATTCAGATTTGTGGTAATTTCTGAGGCTGTAGTTGCTTGTCGTGTCGAATTTACTCATTAAAATTTTTTTCATCCTATTTAAATACGTAAAGTTAAAATAATGTAATAAACACCTCTGGATGTGGAAGCATGTAATCCAGCTACATCAGATGGAGACACGAGGTGGATATGAGACGCATGTTAATGTCAGCCGCAAAGGTGCCAAGACTGGAATAAGCAACCAGCCTTTTCACTTCCTGCTCACAGTCAATTCCAGCTTTTCTGCTCTGACAAATGATAGCAGTTAATTTCAGTCGATGTTTGGTTCTGCTGTAAAGTGTTTGTCTTGTAATCTTTATTATTGCGAAACATTTCTCAGCTTTATTGACCCCTAATTGTTAGTGAGGATGCCGTGCGAAATGAGTGAGGGTGTCGTCATGTTTGTGTGAATGTGTGTGAATTTTATATATAATGTGTGTGAATGTGTGTATGGGGGGCCTGTGGGTCCTTATTATCTGGAGCAGGGGTAGGTTAATGACTTGGCTCTTGCCATATTTTCTATGCAGCTGGTGTCGTTTGTTGGCCATTTTGAATTGACTCCGGGTGACAGTGTGGGAGGATATTTATGTTTAGGGTCTCACGTGTAGTTCCCTCAGGACAAGCCTTCCTATAGAGCATGATGCAGGAGGATGAACATGGTGTAATCTTTTGTTACCCAGAGTATTTGCATTTTTTTCCTCTTTGATGAAAGGTTTAAACATCATTCGGGCCAAGTAGATATTTTGCTTTCTGAATAGGAATTTAGCCAAAGATTCATTGTTTGATTCAGATTGTATTTTTCTCTTTTTGATTTCATTGTCCTAAAATTGCTGACACTGACCTAAGTATGGCACTTAATTCATCATCGCAAGCAGAAGTTCAAAGCTGAATGAAGCGAATCTGTGAAGAAATAATTAGAAAACCAGAATGAACCGTCTTTATGAATTCTGTGTAATATAGTGAGGCTCTTAAGTACATCTTTGCAAGTTAACAAGACCTGTTTATGTGCAATTAGGTAGTTTTTGTTATTTTGACTGTATGGCTGCATTCTGTTTTTGTTTTCGGATGATTTGTATTTGAAAAGACTGATTGCCTATGAGACTGGGATCAAGCATTTGCCACAGATTCAAAAGATGCACGAAAAAAATGAATTTTGTACAAAGTTTTTTTTTTCTTCTGTCGAGGAGGCTTTGAAACTCTGATCTGTTTTTTTTCCCCCATCGTCATCCTTTCTTCAACGTTTGCATCCTCCAAAACCAGTGAATTTAAAAAGGATTTTTCCTTGAGAGTCTGAAAAAGAGCAGACATTGCTATGCTAATAGCCACAGTGGTCAGCAGTAAACACCAAGAAATGGAGTAATTTCGATCACATTTTAACACCTTTCCTCCCCCTAGACGTATGCACAACCATTTTGTTTTATTATTTCATGCTCATGAGTGTAAAGTACAGGCTCTCGTGGTGACAAACCTGGGGCTATAAAATTTTTACGATATAATAATACTTTTATTGCGCATATACCAATCTTCCCCTTTGAGCTGCTGTGAGGCACTGGATTGGTGTGGTCTTTTTTGCCCTTGACAGCTTTGAGCGGGCTCGCCTCTGAGTTTGATTGACAGCCTTATCCTACATTCTGGATTTTCCCTTCTGTTAACCCTGTTTGCGGTCCCTTGTATTTTCTGTACTAATTCCCTGAATGCGGCTGGAAAGAGCAGATGTGGACACTGGAATCAGAGGAGTCATACATCGGGGATAAGGGCAACAAAAGTATAGAAACTGTAATGTGCAGTTCCTTGGGCTCCATGTATGGCTGCTCTGGTATCAGCGTTTCCTCCTTGAAGAGTTCCCTTTTTCTTTCAGTATCTTTGTTCTGCTTTGTTCAGATGGATAGTTTGATGGTTTCTCGAGAGTTAAATAAGGAAATTGATACCGCTTTTGTGTTGGTGGACAAAATATGAAGCCAGCAGCTGTCTAACTTAGCTTTAGCATAAAGAATGGGAACAGGAAAACAGCAGAAGGTAACAAAATCCACCTGCCAGCACATCTAAAGCTCACAAATTAGCATGTTTGCTCCTTTGGTTTAATCTGTAAAACTGGGCAAAATGACAAGTTGCGGTTTTAACCCAGCATATAAACCCACAATGTCGCGCGTCCAGCTTATTGTTGAGCTTTAAAGGTGCTGCTCAGCAAATTTTCTTACCTTCAGTCAGAGCCAAGGTAGCTGTTTCTCACTGTCTCGAGGATTCATGCTAATCCAAGCTAAGCTTAGTTTACAGCCGCCAATTGCATTATACTGAAGCTTACGGTATTTTGAACTATTTTCTTTTTTTTTTAAAAAACATTTAACTTTTAATGTGAGCCACTAAACCAGCCACTGCTCACTAAGGTAAACATCTGCAGACAGTGGTCAAGGAACACGGCTTGTTCAGTGGTTATCTTTGAGAAGAAGCACATTTCGTAGCAAACGTCCTGATAATCACTGGACAAGCTGTGTTGTTTGACTGAGCTCTCCTGCCTGTTTGCTCACTGCTTTACATCTAAATCCCTTTCTCGAGTCACTCCCCCTTTTAACCCTCTGCCAGTAACCCTTCTGTCTTTCCTTAGTGTGGTTAACCCTTTCCTCTTCCCGCCCCCGCCCTCCCCTCTCCTGCTCCTCTTCTGCCTCCAGGTCTGATGACAGCGACTCCTCGCTCTCCGAGGTGCTCAGGTAGAGGAACTGTGTTTGTCACTCTCTGTTTTCCCATTTGCCTGTTAACTCACCCCGTGTCAACTCGTCTCCACCAGTAGCCAGTGACTCGCCTCGCTTTTCCTCCACTTCCTTTATTCACGTCAGTGGGTGTGGTCGCCGTGGTGCATGTTTTAACCACACGCGGCGTTCTCGACCCGCCGGCCATTCTTACATGTTTGATGTTGTGTTTCTCTGTGATGTTGCTTGCACACGGGACCCGAATGAACCTTATCACTTTCCTACAGGCTGCAGAAAAAAAGGCAAATATGAAAATGTTATTTAAGGAAACATCTTGTGACCGTAGAAACTGCCTGATATTTTGATTAATCATTGCAGACGTGATCAGTCAATAACCACATTTGTCATAACCTCACTTCAAGTAAAGAGTGAAGTCTTGATAGAAGGTTAGAAATTCACAAGTTAAAAGAATAGTGAGAAATGTGGCAGAACTCACCTGCTCGAGTGTTAAATGAGAAGTTAGAGGGAAACAGCGAGTAAAGACCACAAATTGTGGTTATTCAAAGAGTTATGTGCCAGACCTTTTCTTGGTTAGGACCACTGTGAGAGTGCCATGCAGCCAGCAGGGGCTCTAGTTTGCATGGCTTAAACACAACACAACATGTCATTAGTGAGCATTAGAGAAGCCGGTTGGTGGGTTTTGTTACTGTTGTACAGATCCAGCCGAGCCATTTCACTCTACTTCCTGTCTTTAGGTGAAGCTAAGCTAACGAGCTCCTGGGTGTAGCATCCAAGAGGCATCCATCTTCTCACCTACATTTTGGCGAGAAAGCAAATAAGCATATTTGCCAAAATGTCGGACTGCTCCTTCAAAACAAGTGCAATAAAATGATATAGTAATGACAAAAAACAAACCTTCTCCTCTTCTTCCTAATCACTCCTTTCTATTTCTGTGTCTTCATCACACACACACACACACAAATAAACTGATGCAGCTCTCACTGTGGCTCTTCTGTCTGTTTTTCTGTGTACTGCTGAGAGCACACACTGATCTCCCTCCGTGTTTTTATTAGTCTGCTGGCCTCATGGTGCTTGGCCCTGCAACATCCATTAGCAGCCCTTACATAGTGCATAACCAAGCACACTTATGATGTCTTCCACAGGCTCTGGTAGAGAGACACTTTTTGCCATTTGGAAGAGCACAGTGAATAGGGTGCTGCATTAAGAAGTGTTATAGTATGTTAAGTATATGTCCTTTTAGATAAAAACTGTAAAGGAAGTACTCAAAATAATGCAACATGGTTTCCTGGCAGGTAAAAAAGTAGCTTGGTACTGTGAGTAAAGAGGTTCTGGTATAATAAGATAAAAGAAATGATGTTTTGTTCATTTTCATGTTCATTTTAGTCAAACGATTCAGCGCTTTTAGACCAGAACAACAGTGGGATTAACTGACTTTCTATTTTAACCAATGAGAGTAAGGCCTCATATCATAAGACAACATAATAAGGTTAACAGCCTTCAAGGTGATAAGGTTCATTAAGATTAAAGTGCACCTCAAATTTTACTTCTATCCCTACTTTTCAGAATCTTCCTTTCCCTCTCATCTCCATTTATTAAAAAAACAAAACAAAACATATTAACAGAAAAGTCACATGCAGGGTTTTCTCTTTGTTTTTAATCAAATAAAGACCCTGTGTTCTGTCATTAACCTTTCCAAAAGAGAACTGGAACAAAAAGAAGGTGGGACAGATCAGCTGTGCTCACTCTGCACTTGTCATCATAGTCAGGTTCTGCAGCTCTGCAGAGGAGCAGAAGCTGATAATCTGGCTGTGTTATCAACGTTACACCTCTCTGCTTACCCACAAGGGCCAAATACCCTTTTCCCTCGGCCCCAAAAGGCAATTGGCTGTGAAGTTACTGAACTGGGAGGCAGCTCCAACATGACTGGCTGGGGAATGGATGCAGCATGTGGTGATGACAACATCTTGGGACTTTGTGTTGTGAATTATTTTTGAGTTTGAGGGCTGTGGTGATGTTGCGTTCAGGCTGTTGTTAACTTTTTTTTTTTTTTTTTGTTTTGCTTATTCTGTGCAAGTCAGTTCTCTTTTGTGTTTCATGAGACAGACTTGCATGCTTTTTTTTTTTCCACTGGCCGTTGATTGACAGTCTTTGATTTTGTTTGCCTTTTCTTGGACTGTAAAAAATATACACAGAAAGTGTGGTTTGGTCTTTAATTTTTGATTTGACGTGTGTATTTGTGTGTTTTCACGCTGGGACATCAGCGTACATGCAGGCACAGAAGAGGCGTATGTTGTCAAGTTTTAAGCACACCCGTCTGTATTTTGCTCACACTGTGCAGAAACAAACCTTGTCCCAAGTTTTGTGTGTAATCACAGATTCTCTTTTCCCTCCTCATATCCTCTGGCTCCCTATCAGTGTTTTCCTCTCTACCTCACTCTCTCTTTCTCTCTCTCTCTCTCACACACACACACACACACACTCACACATTCACATACACGCATTAGGAAGCCCACCAGGGACCAATTTTCCCACATTCCTCCCTTTTCTTCTCACCCTCTGCCTGCTCTGTCTCACTCTGCTGACTGCTCTCCAGGCACTCTGCGACTCTGGCCTGTCAGCAGGACATAGTTTGGGAGGGTGAGGGGGCACAGGTTCAGCTAGAGAGATTGAGAGCACATAAGAGGCTCTGTGTCTTTGTGCATATGTGGGCATGTTTGTGTGGGTGTGGGTGTGTGAGAGAGAGGGAGAGGGAAAGACAAGCTGAATAGGAAAGCAGCTCTTATGGTTGCAGAGGCTTAATTGGACCGTTCTGTAACAAAAAAAAAGGAGGGGGAGAGTGGAGATTGGTCAGAGAGATGGAGCAGAGGCACACCAAAAATCAGCAGGAAGTTGTGTGTGTTCATGTGTAACTGAATATATGCAGTTTTTTGGAGAAGTACATCCTCTGTACCCAGCGAGGTTTTTATGGGTTTGTATCATCTTTGTGTAGTGGAAAGATTGTTTTTGGTTTTCGTGTGCATGAATGTGATCAGACCGTGTTTTATAGTGCATACTCCTGTGGAAAACACTCTCACCAGAATATGTCGAAGAGACTTTAACAATGTGTATGATCTTTAGGGGTGTGATCAATCCCATCGGGGGTGTGAAGGGGGGTCGGACGGCACCCCTGCAGTGTGTTTCTGTAGCCGAGGGCCATTCAAAGCCGGTCCTGTGTGTGGATGCTACAGATGAGCTACTATTCACTGGATCTAAAGGTACACCTGTCAGCGACTATACTATCAGCTCTTTCCACAACAAAGTACACTATATAGACAAAAGTATCGGGACAGCTGACATTACAGTAACAGGGATCTTAATGGCATTGCTGTAACAGCTTCCACTCTTCTGTGAAGGCTTTCCACAACATTTTGGAGTGTTTCTGTGGCAATTTTTGCCCATTCATGCAGTAGAGCATTTGTGAGGTCAGACACTGATGTTGGACCAAAAGGCCTGGCTCACAATCTCTGTTTCAGTTCGTCCCAACATGTTTAGTGGGGTTGAAGTCAGGGCTCTGTGTGGGCCAGTCAAGTTCTTCTACACCAAACTCATCCAGCCATGTCTTTATGGACTTTGCTGTGTGCACTGGGGCAAAGTCATGCTGGAATAGAAAAGGGCCTTCACCAAACTGTTCCCACAAAGTTGGAAGCACAGCATTGTCCAATATGTCTTGGTATGCTGAAGCATTAAGATTTCACTTCACCAGAAGTAAGAGGCCGAGCCCTACCCCTGAAAAACAACCCATCCCAATACTTCCGTCTATGTAGTGTATTTCACATAAACCTTTAATGGCTTAATGGCTGCTGTTTAATGTATTCTACATATAGATTTCATTCACGCTGAAGAACAACATGATGACTAACTAATCATGTGGTGACTTTGCACAAATACAATCATCTGATCCACTTGATGTATCTTCTTCCCTCCTTCAGATCGCACCTGTAAGATGTGGAACTTGGTAACAGGTCAGGAGATCATCACCCTCAAAGGCCACCCAAACAACGTGGTGTCAGTCAAATATTGTCCCTCCTCCTGTCTGGTCTTCTCCGTCTCCACCTCCTACATCAAGGTGTGGGACATACGCGACTCTGCCAAGTGTGTCCGCACGCTTACGTAAGTTTCCGCCCTGCAGTAAGCCAGATATAGTGGCTTGAAGCTGTTAAATTAAAAGACTGAACCTGATTTAGGAATATGCATTTTCTTTTTAGCCATATGCTTCCAGTTGCAGAAAAGTGACAAATGAAGTGAGGGAAAATGTGATGTGAAATGCTTCAAGAGGAACTGACAACTGTGAAATTCTGCTCTTTACACTTGTTTTCATCTCTTTCACTCCTGTTTGTTTCTCCTTCTCATGCACCCCTTTTATTGTCTTGCCATTTGTTGCTTTTTCTTACACTGTTTGGATTCTGTCTTTCCCTTCACAGCTCATCCGGGCAGGTGGTTTCCGGTGATGCGTGTGCAGGCACCACCACCCGCACAATAACCTTTGCACAGGGCGAGTGTCAGATCAACCAGATAGCCCTCAACCCGTCAGGATCTGTGCTCTACGCCGCTGCTGGAAACACTGTTCGAATGTGGGACCTCAACAGGTGCGTTCATCAATCTTTTCACTGATCGGTCGTTCATGTACTTGCATATTCAATAATACCCTCACTGATTTTTATGCTCAGTCATCCCCATATTCATTGGTTCATGCAGGTTTAGTTTCATTGCAACCACCTCTAAATTCCTTTACACATGGATCTGAATGTATAGATTCACTTAATTAGAATTAAAGGCTGTCAAAAGAAAAGCACGGGAACTGGTGATATGAAATGTGTATGTGTGAGCTTGTTTTCTGATATCTTGACATAGTGTCATCTTCTCCTCAGTTTTTATGCTTCTGGAGGTGATTAACAGATTGGACAAGACAGTTTATGCTAAGGGGCTCAGACCTACTTAATGATGCAGAAATTTAAAAATGGCATTGCTGTATCTCAGCAGTTTTACATCACCCTCGAGACAGAAAGTGATTTCATTCCGTGAAACTGCCACCTTGAAACTCAAAATTTTCAAAGTAATGAATTCTCACAATCTGTGCTTCACGTCTCTGTGTGTGTTTATGTGTGCAGGATGCAAGGGATGGGGAAGCTGACAGGCCACATCGGCTCTGTCATGTGTCTGACAGTGGGACAGTCTCTGCTGGGCAAAGACCAAGTTATCACTGGCTCCAAAGACCATTACGTCAAGGTACCACACGCACACACACTGTCACACACATTTAGACCAGTGTCATACATGCATACACATCCTTTACTCTCTTCTCCTCCCTGTTCTCACCTCAGGTGTTTGACGTGACAGAGGGAACTCTGGGTAATGTAGGCCCCGCTCATAACTTTGAGCCGCCCCATTATGATGGCATCGAGTGTTTGGCTGTGCAGGGAGATGTGCTGTTCAGCGGGTCGAGAGACAACGGCATCAAAAAATGGGATCTGGAGCAGCAGGAGCTGACTCAGGTATGAGGCTGGGTTAAGATTTGTGTTTTATTTTTACCACACTGAGGACATACAGACACTCCTTAAAGATTATTTTAAATTAAGGCTGTGTGTATTGTATGTTCTTGCACAGTATGTGAAATCAGTAGGGATGAGTTAAGCACAAAGAGCAATAATGTTATATTCATGTGAATGTCGAGTTCGTAACATCAAAGTTTAAAACCTTGACTGTGCCGCAGTTATGTGCTGTGAGCCTGCAGGTAGAAAAACTCAACACAAAAAAAGACTGTTAATTCATGATCTGGCCCTTATCATCTTGTGATCAAAGCTGTTCTTTTCATATAATGTATGCAGGGCAGAGAGACTGTCAACCCAGTATAAAAAGGCTTTGGGAGATTATTGTGGGAAAATTATTCCTGGCAGTGAGGCCACATTTAAAGGACAGCTGTGCTACTTCTACTGTGGGGTAATGATTTTGATGATCATTTAAGTAATTCATCAAACAACATGACTGAGAGTCTCGGCCATGCTAGCTGCTCAGTGAGGCCGTACTTGGCCGCAGGGGTGGATACCTGCCAGCACAATGACAATGTTAACTGATGTTTTGCAGGTTTAATGTTTGTCGTATTTTACCAGCTCAGTTCAACGTGTTAGTATGCTAACATTTGCTTATTAGCGCCACAAACAACACAACAATAAAATATGAATCATGTAATGTTTTAGAAAATTTGACAGTTTATCATAAAGCACTGGACAAATGATTGACATGATAAGGAATTCATCATGAGGATGGTATAAATGTTTTTGTTAGCACAATAGTTGTTTCAACCTCCTGGTGGCGCTAGAACAAAGTTGAAGGGATAACCAAAGTCAGTAAGATTTATCCCCTGGAAACCATAAATGTGTGTACAACGTTTCATGGCAATCCATCCAATAGTTACTGAAATATTCCCGTCTTGACAAAAATGGACCAGCAGGCTAACTTTGCCGTCAACATTTGCTGGTTTGAGCAATGCAAGGATTCTCTGCTTTTCTATGTTTTATTTCATTTCAACTGTGTAATGAAAATCACAAACTATCCAAAGAGGTCCTCTTAGGCTATCAGATCATGTCATATTAATTTATTTTGCTGTTTGAATCATTAAAGAAATAAATAATTTAGAATTTAAAAAAAAATAACCGAACTAAGATTTTTCTTCATGATCACCTGATTTGATCCATCAAGGCCAGTAAGTTTAGTAGTGCAGCTTCCTCTTTGCCAAACCGCAGACGTGACCATGCACACATACACACCTGTATGGTATTGCTCAAGACTGCGTTTTGCTCGTTATGCGACACTGGCTCGGTGGTGACAGTGGAAAGCTGTGCTGCCAATTGAGCGTTCAGTCGGTGGACAGCTCCCTTCATGTCTTATTTCACCCAGAGAGTTTCGCTCCGTGGAGAAAGTCAACACACGGGAGTCGTCATGTGTAATGTGGCAGGAAAGCACTGTGTCAACATCAGGATGTTAGCGCCCACACGCATCACACCAGTACCAGAGAGGAAAGTCAGGGTGTGTCTGTCTGTATTGACTTCTGTGGTGTCTCTCGTGTATCCTTTGCTGTCTGCACAGTTAATAATACATAATTGTGCCCCGTGTAGGTGGATGAGGCTTACTCATTTGCACACACACACAGTAATGTGCATATTCAGCAGCACTTTCTCAGGTTGTTTGCATAAGTTCTGTTGAGCCTTTGTTTATCTGAACAGAGCAAAGGAGAACACAAGTCATTATTATTTGCACTGAAAGGCTGAGTTAAATCCTCTCAGTCAGTGCTGCGGTCTGTGGTATGTGACCTTAACCTCATTTGTGAAGCAGCCAACACAATCCATTTTACAGCCTCTCTAACTCAGTAGTCTCTGTCTAATTATGTAATAGGATCAAATTGTAGCTTGGGGTATAATTGAATATATTAGTGGAGACTCTGGATTGCTTCTGCGAGCTGTTCTGCTATGACCCCTCTGTTAAAATGCCTACACTGCAGTGTATTTCTTGGGAGAGTACGTGGGGCAATTTGTTTATAATTACTCAGCACTGTAGCTTAGTGATTCCCAGCTGATGTTTACATCTTAATATACCTCCCAAAAACAATTTCAAGTTTTTATGTTTTACTGGTTTGATGACTTATGCTTATGCAACTGTTGCTGCAGTGTGGTGTTGCACTGAGGTGCTGGAATGCATTAACACCTTTTTATCCCTCTGGTGTCAAGTAGTTTCATGTCATGTGCGTGAGAACTTTCCCTTTGTTTACTGTAATAGCTCTTCCCCATCTACAACTCTTATTGCACTCCTGAATATCCCTTAATAGGAGGCATGGGTTGGCAGGTGGGGTCTCTGAATTGCCTCTCCCATGATTTCTTGCATTTTCCTTTTGATTTAAAGAAGGATTTCCCATTGACTATTGATCCTAACTAAAAATGAAATTCTCTGTTGACCCCAGAAATTAGGGAGTCAAGATGGAGAGAGCCATACACACACACACACACACACACACAGATGAGAGGAGAACCTCTGAGGTTTCAAAATGTTGGATCCTCTGGGTCCTGTGCATTGAGGGTGGAGGGTGGATTCTGCTTATTCTCAATCAGGTTGGGATCTGGTCTGTCTTGTTGAAAGAAATTTTTATTTGACCCAGCAGCTAAGAAAAGTAACTGAAAATAAAGGTACACCTACATTTAACATCACTGAACATGGCTTACTGTAATCATGGATGCTAGACGTGCCAGCTCCTTACACAAAATCCTTACACAGCAGACAATAAAAAAGGAGCCCAACACACACTGGATTTTTGAGGCTGATGGGAATATTGTTATCTGTAAAAAAATCTGATAACAATATATTGACCGATTTTCATGTTTTCCATGAACACATAACATAAACAAAAGTCTGACCACATTATGTTCTGAGTGGGACATTTTTACAGTTGAACCATGAACTTGTCAGGCCTCTCTGGTGGACAAACAATGTAATGAAGACACCGCTTCCAAATTACCTCAAATATATCTTTGGCACTTGGTACTGACATTTCTTGTTACTTATTAGCCAACATAGACTTCAGTGTAGTGGCAGTAAGCTAACATCAGATTGTATCTGCTATATCTGTATCTGCTCAGCCAGTTTAGCAGTTTGGCTCAAATAGAGAAAAGATGAAATCAACAGAATCTACTGTCTAAGTGGCAATGGCCAATAATGGCTGCAAGGCAAAGAGGAAGGCCACGGAGAGATCCATTACAATTAGAAGCACTTAAAGCGTCTTCTTTCAAAGGAAAATTTTATAATAATCAACTCTCAGATCATGCAGATGTTACAGCAGCACAGACCTCTACTGGGTGTCACTGTAGCCAGTCCACAAGAAGACGTTTAGACTGCAGCAGCACAGGATTATACTACACTGTAAGCACCCACTGACTATTTACCATTTCTGTTTCTAAATACATGCTACTGGGGATACTTTTTATGTTGTGCTGTCACTCATTAATTCTTAAGAGATGCTGAATCATACCTTTAAAAAAAATACACACCTTTGTTTATACAAAACAATGTGTGTGATATATGCCGTAAAATATGTGGTGCAAAGCAGATTATAGCCATTTGGATAATGTCAGTCACAGTACTGAAATGGCTCTCAGCTCACACTGAACAGACACAGATTTTATAGCCTGCTGAAAATAAAAACTTGAGAAAAACAGCAGAGGTACAGAAAATTATTGACCTGATGGAAACAGTTACAGAAAGGACCTCATTTTGACTGAAAGCTAATCTCAAAATGCAACATGAACATATCATTTAATGACAGAAGCAAATAAAACAGGAAAAAATAGATAGATTAATTTAGCTTTTTTTCTGCAGTTCAGTTGGTTGAGACTAACAGAATTTAAAAAAGAAAACAATCAACAGTAAAAAATAAAAAAAGTTTGATAAAGCCTCCTGTAAATTGCTTTTTGTACATTTGTTCTGTATTCCAAGGCCGTGATTATGTTTAACATTTCACCTCTGCAGTGCCGCATGGTTCACTCTGTTTTTCATTTGCTCTTCAGTTCATGCAAAAAATGTGGGATAAAAAGCTTGGTGCCAATTTGGAAGCGTTTTTGTCAGGTGTGTCACAGTTTGTTCCTCGCAGCAGAAGTGTGGAGCTGAAATGAGGCACAAATGAGCTGACACAAATAGGAGAAAATAGTGCTGCTGCAATCCAAGATTTTGTATAATTGTGACATAAACTAAGCTCCTACATAACAATTATTTGTGTGAAAACTCTTAAAGGTCATATAGTGATTAGTTCTGCCCGTAAGGATGAAATTGCTCATAAATATTTAAATATCGACGACAAAGGATGAGTGTAATAGCTGTCTTTCTCCCTCTCTGACTTCATGACTCTCTACCTCGACTCCACAGCAAATCCCCAACGCTCATAAGGACTGGGTGTGTGCTCTGGCGTACGTCCCGGGCAGGCCCATGCTGCTGAGCGCATGTCGGGGCGGCATGCTGAAGGTGTGGAACGTAGACAACTTCACCCCCATAGGAGAGATCAGAGGTCATGACAGCCCCATTAACGCCATATGTACCAACTCAAGACAGATCTTCACTGCATCCAGGTAAAGAAGAAAAAAAAGTTGTGTACTAAAATTCCACAATCCGCAATCTTTTGATGTAGGGAAGGGATTAATGGGCATGTCTTAATAAATAAATACAATTTAATTACTGTTATGAGAGTTTGTGCAGCACCATCAGCTTTGAAGTAAAATAACACACAAGCAGTAAAGGATAAGACTGACAATGTTCTGCATTTTACTTTTTGTCAGTTAGCTCCATGAAAAGACCCATCTCTGCTAAAATCTACTTCCTGTTGGATGTAACTTATTCCTCTGCACCACAGAGCTTGACTGCCAGAAAGTATTCAAAAAACCCGAACAACATGTTCCTTCATCATCACAGACATGGGACTTGTCATTTATTTATCACGTATACTGTGTGCTGCATTAAATACTTAGCAGAGCACCAGATGTGTGCTAATCTTGGCTGAAAATAACCTGGAACAAATGCACTGTTTTCTCCTGTTTGGGTAAAGTTTTCTTCCAATTACAGTGCATTTTGTTTTAGGAAATTACTTTGCCTTCTCAAAAAAATGAAACATTCTTGTTTTTAAGAATTTTATCTTCAGTAGGTTTGGAGCTGAGTGCCATCGACAGAGAAAAGAAATAAAAAAAGTAGAGAGAGATTTTTAAAAACATCATTTTTTTGTCTTGGCGTTTTTCTGGAATTTGTTACCAATAACAAAAGCCTTATCAGAAGGGTGTTTGGAGGGGTTTGTAGGATGAAAAACTGAGAACGTAATGTTTCTTTTTTGGTTTTATGAACTGCCACGCACACACACACAAACGCACAAACACACACAGAGAAATGTCTGCTCTTTCCAAAATATCATAAAATATATAGGATATAAAAACCTTTCTCTGAGTGAAATACTGGATCATGATTCATGCTTGCTTCATCTCCAGCATTAATCTGCAGGTGTGTGTCAGCCTCTTGTAGCTCGGACAGGGTCAGGCTACATCCTGTTTGTCCGAGCTTGTGGCTGCATCAGACAGAGATAATGCGTGTTTACTGTTTCCGTGTCTGAAGACGAAATTATTGTTTCCACAACCACGAAGGCTCAAGGGGTCCACATGACGTCCTCTGTGCTATGAAAACGTCTGCTCGTATGTGGAATGTGACCACCAAGTGAACTCTGGAAAGCAGCATGAACAGAACGCATCCACGGTGTTGTCCATGCACATATCCGTTTAGAACCCTAAGTGGGAACTTCAACAATCTCAATAGTGTGTTTGGGTGTGTGTGTGTACGTGGTCATTTTCGCTTCTCAATCAACTGCTGGGTTTTCACTGAAGTTCTGCTCTTCTGTCATCTTTTCCATGGACGAATCTTTGGTCTCTCAAACTTTGCCTTCCTCCTCCTGTCCTTCACCCCCACCTTCTACCTGCTCCTGTGCTCCTCCCTCCCTCCCCCCTTGTCGACCCCAGTGACTGCAGGGTGAAGCTGTGGAGCTATGTGCCAGGCCTGACCCCATGTCTTCCTCGACGGGTCCTAGCAATCAAGGGCCGAGCCACCAGCCTCCCATGATTGCCTCTTCTGTGCTCACCAACCCTCCCTTCCTCTGGTACTCTCTTAACTAATTTCCACCTTCTTTTCCCTGCTGTGTTTCACCCCACTACAACCCACTTTTGTATTTCTTTACCTGGGTGGTACCTGCCCCTTTTCAGTTTGTTCTTGTTCTTTCTCCATCCTCCATTTTTGTTCCAGTTGTTGTCATTTTATTTTCTTTTATTTCTTTGATTGTTTTGGCTGTTCTGTTTGGCTCAGTTTTTTGGCTCTCTTTGATAAAGGTTGCTGGCTCATTTGCGGACAAAAAATGGTTAGCATAGCCTGTCTAGCACTATCCAGTTAGCTCACTGTCTGTAAAAAGTGTATTTCAAAGTCAAATCCTGTTTATTCAAGCGTCCTTTTAGACAGAATCTACTCAACTGACATTTAACATCTCCTAACACATACACTAATTGCACACCTATCTTCTTAAGCTACTGTTAATGAAATGTGCGATCTCTCCGGGGTTATTGACCATTGCACAGTGCAATGACTGTGGGAATTTTTATAAGAAAGTGAAGATTCAACTGCCTGGAGAGCTGGTGGCAGAGTTATGGACAAGCTGATTAGATTTACTTGTTACAGAGTTATGAATCATACTTACTTCTGCACTTTTAGAGAGGTTAGAGAGGTGTTTTTTTTTTCACTGACACCATGGAGAAGGGTCTTTAATGAAGTGTGTGTGGGCAACTGTGTGTGAAGCCTACTTTGAAGTCAGTCTCTTTGTGTTGTGTCTGATGTACAATGGGTTTTTTGAAAGGGAAGACTGTCTGATTGATGTTCTGTTATTTTCTGCCTTTGTTGTATTTCCCTTCTTTCCTTTGCTCATCATCCCACCTCTCTCTCTCTCTCTCTCTCTCTGTTTCCCGCTCTAGCGACAAGACAGTGAAGATCTGGTCGTCAAAGGTGTGGAGGAAGAGGTGACAACCGAAATGGTTCCTTTGTCGGCTCTCTTGCTGCTACTTCAGCCACTGATCTGTGACCTGCGCTCTTCTAGCAATGAGATAGGACACTGAAAACAGTTTCCAAGGCAATCAAGGGTTTTTTTTTTCTTTGTCAAGGTCCAAATGACAAAGCTGAAGTGGAATATGTATTCAAAGGCAAAAAACTATTTGCCTTTCAGTTTTTCAGTTTTTTTTTTTTACTGACAATTTGAAAGTGCCATTCAGGTGTGAGGCATCTTGGACAAGATAAACTGCATCTTCCTGGCAGTGGGTACACAAGACTGAACAATTTCTCACCTGACATAAAAACTACCACAGCCTGATATTAAAAGGAAAAGTGTCCTTCTGTCCTTTCACCAAGGTTTCAGAGTCCTTGTAGAGCACAGAGAGATGAGTTTGGTCAAAGACGTGTGCGTTCTGTCGGAGTCGAGATGTGGGCTGAATTTGAACCAGAGGGACGTTAACTTAAAACTGCGACCTCTGTTGCTTCATTCAGGATGGTGAACACATTGGAGGATCACACCATGTGTTAATCATGGCGGATGATCAATAGACAGTTGCTGATCTTGGATTAAACATCACTGGAAAACTACACAAAACACCATCAGTTTTTGCTGCGAGAACACCCTCCTGAGAGCTGAAGTCATTCTCAGTATATCACGGAAACTTTATTGTGTTCCACAAGTTGTGTCCATTTCTGTTAATAACTTATCCTAATTTATTATTTTCCCTACCTCAGTTGTTTTGGACTTCGGCGTGAGGTGGGAGGGAACATTTTTACGGGTCTCCGTGCACAAACACCTGGTGCTTGACATTTTTGAAGTCTTTTATTTAACACCTGGCTCTTCATCTCTGTGTGGACGTATCCTCTGTGGCACTCGGGCTATCAGACTGTCTAGCTGCTGACCTTGCAAAGAGGAAAGCTCCTGTCCAGTAGCACAACATAGGTAGCACTGGCTCCCGGGGGAATCTGACCGGATTGTATTATCTGCAAAGTGCTAACTGCGGCGAAAAGAAGAAACACCCCTGCATATGCACATGACACAAACAGTACACACTCTTAAGCAGTTTGTGAGTCGAGTGCTCCACTGAGGCCAAAGTGCCCGGTCATTATCTCTACCGTCCTACAGTACATGTGCCCCATGCCTGCCATTTATCCTCTGCACAAATGGAAATAGGAGCCCTACCGGTTTTACCCCCTGCTGGCTTTCAGCTCCACTCTGATCTTTAAGGTTAGAGACTGTGCCAGACTGACCAGCCTTACTGAAGAGTCCTCCTCCTTCCCCACTACTGAACTTCTCCGTGAAGCCTATGTAATTAGAGGTCTCGCAGCTCTACCAGCTGCTTTTCAAGCAAGATTACTTGGGTGAAAGTAGGTCATAGCTTAGAGGGATTTCTTATTAAAATCCCAATTTTCTTCCACCCACTATTTGCTGCTACATTTAAAGGCGGGAAGAAACTTCCTGTACCAGTGCACTGATGTACAAATCTGTTTATGTGGCAGATTATGCGTGTGGGCAACACACACATATGCACAAACTGTGGACTCACACAAACACAAGACTTCAGTGGATGTTGCGGTTATCCATCTTGCCTGATAGGTCTTGCCATCCCTCACTGTGTTGATTTAGGGTCTCTTTAATGAAACAAATTCAGCACTGCAACACTCCACATACACATTCCCACAGTAATAACCCAAGTCTTAAAAGTCAGCTGAATTATCTTTTTGTTATGAACACAGATAACAGCATTCTCATCATTTAAAGTTTATGAACTTTTTTTTTTTGCGTGCCAGTCCAAAATGACACGCAGCATTTTAAAGTTCTACTTCTTGATAAAAACCCAATTCATGTCTGTTTGTAACAGTCACAGTTTTGTTGTGCAGCTCTGAAATGTCACTGCTTCTGTTGGGAAGAAAAAAAAAGAGCTCTTTGGTAATTTAGTGCACTTTTCCTTAGGACAGACCCGGAGACATGTAGTTTGATTAAACAATGCTTGTATCTTAAAACAGCAATCATTTGTGCTGAAACTAGCTAATACTTTCCACATACTTTCTGCAAATTCTCCTCTAAGAGGGAGTATGTACCGCCAACATGAGTTTGAAGCTGCTTACACTCTACAGCAATCATGGGTTGTGGTCTTATTCTGGTGGGTGGGAAGTGAATGCAAATGTGTGAAGAGGGTTGGGCGATTTGCTGAAGTATTCTTAGGTTTAATATTTTTAATGTTTAGAAACTCAGGTAAAGGTTGAAGGAAAATAATGTTGTTCATACTGAAGTCATTAGTTGACCCTGTGAATTTAGGTAGCTCTTTGAATTGACCAAATGCCTTGTTTGAGAGATTTTTATTTTAATTTTAAGTTTTACTTTAAAGGTACTATCAGTGTGCCACCCCTGTATGTAAAAGACTCATTTCCATGTTTTGCTTTTGCATTTGATTCCCTTTACCTATTATCTATGTACTGTGCTTTTCTGTACAAAACGTACACATCTTAAATTACATCTTCCCAATCTGGCCAAAGCTGAAAGTCTTGCAACTCTTGAGAGGATATGCACTGATTTTTGACCTTGATGACATGTTTAAAATATGGTAAATGTATAGTAGTTTGTCTATAAAAACGGCATGAGTGGTACTAGATTTAGTCAGTAGGAAAATTAACCTCCATAACATGATGGGTTATACACTTGACCTTGGGTCAGACTCCACTGGACCCTTCACTGTACACTATGTATTTATCTGTGCTAATTAGCCAAACTGACCCTGCTCACCAGTTCTGTGGTGTGTTTCATGTGATAACAATGCTAAGACAGGCTTTATCTCTGTTTTTTCCACTTCTCCAAACTCCTTACTTATTGCTAGAGAAAATGTTGTAGTACTATAGCTTTAGGTACTCTCTGAGGTGCCCCATGCTTGTATATTTGCTGAAGGATGCATGATAGAAGTGGTGCTCATTGGTTGATTGGACTTCTCAGAACGAACCAGTTCAGTTGGCAAATCATTCCACCGTTTACTGTCAATCTTAAACCACTGAAGTGACAGTGGATGTGCAAAATCTTAAAAGGTTTTGGCCATTCTGAATCTCAGACAGTAGGAGAATTATTTGTAAAAACAAAAACGTTCTTATTTATTGAAGCCAAACAGAAGCCCTAAGTTATTATCTGGCGTTGGACCAACCCCACCCAAAGTTGCCCCTTGTCTTTAGGAGGCTTGAACTGTGCCGATGCCAGCACCACGTCATTATTTGGTGATGTGTGTAAATAGGTGTGTCATGCATCTTTCAACATTACAGATGTGATTTAGTCGAGGTTAACTGACTTCTTTTTTTATTAGCTGGTCTCAGTAATCTCTGCAAGTTAGGATTTACATGCACTTTGGATAATGAACACTGCTGTGAATACTCTGTGAACTGCATTCCAGATATTTATGAAGATATATATTAAGCCTAGTTTTAGACTTAGTTTACAAAGGCAGAGTCTCACATGAGGCTCAAAGCACTGAAACTGTACTGAAAAGAACACATCTGTTTAGCTCTACAGTAGGTTTAGAAATCAATCATAATAATGTTGTGCTGATACAGTATGTAAGATAACAGTCGCGGCATAGAGAGAGACAGTCCTCTGTATGTCCCTGCCTTTAAAACCTGCGTTTTTTTTTTCTAGCAAATCCTACCCGAGGATGTCGATTTTCACTGTAGCTCAGCAGCATGCGCACAGGAGAGTCCAGCTCCATCCTTATTTCCCTGGTTGTCTGTGGCTTTCAGCCATTTTTTTTAATAATGCTGACCACAAACAAGTTATATTACTCTAAGAAAGATATAATCAGAGACACAAGATGACAAGATCTAATCTTAATCTGTTTCTCCTGCAACAACTTGGGGAAAAATCTTACCTGATGAAATGTCCTTTCTGTAAGGGATATTATCACACAAAATATACCAATGAACATGTAGTAAGTATTGTTTGATCAGTCCAATTTTCCAATCTCAAATTGGTACACCAGCTGGTGGCAATATTCTGTAGTGAAATGTGAAAAAAAATCTATAGTATGTCCCCATAGTGCCTATTAGCATCTGGTTTAAATTGGGAAGCTATTTGTTCAAAGGCAAAGATCACTTTCACGTTTGATAACTTGCTCAATCTGTGTGTGTCTTTATGTGCGCCCCCTAATGGTAGTATGAAAAAAAGTGACTGTTTGCAAAGCCCCGCCTCCTCGTAGTTATTCTGACTACACCTGTCAAGCTTTCGATTCTCACCCTGAACTCATGCAGTTGTGTTGAAAATGGAAGACAGTGGTAGCATAAATTTTACATTTATTTATTTAAATTAGACGTCAGTTTTGAAACAATGAGTTTCACACAGCAGTACACAACAAGCACACCTGGACAACAACACGGTAGTTAGATTCATGCTGTAATGTTTGTATTTTTCTAAGAAAAGGATTTGAGGATAAGGAACGATGACAAACGGAATAATTATTAATGCAGGTTCATTTTATGTTTTACCCCATACAAAACTGTTGTTACAGAAGACCCCTGGATTACTTTTGCTTCTGTTAGCCACACACACTAACATTTATGGCTTACATACGGACAGATAAGCACATATACCCATGCTTTTGCATGTGTTTATGGTTTTGGAATTGCTTACAAGCCATCCTCATATTGCATAATATGCAAACTGGCACTGGGCTCAACATGTGGCGAAATTCAAAGCTTGACAGGCTTGCTGTGCTTCATCATGGTTGCTAAGAGGTTGCTGGAGATGAGGCCACAGAACAGACAGGGGGTCGAGCTGATTGTCTGATTACCACCTGTAGCATTTCCAGCCCAACCATCTTATGACTATTAAGAAGTGAAACCTAAGTAGTCAGCATCTCAGATACAGCCTTGTGCCTCAGCCAACAGGCCTTACTGCTTTACAGAAACAGGGCATGTGTGGAGGACAATAACGATCATTCCTCTGAGGACTGTAGATTGTCCTACAGATTGTGAAATTTCTGTTCTCAGTCAGGTGACGTCTCTGCTCAATTTATTAGTATGGCTGACTTTCAACTTTGCCTCAGGCTGCTGAGGAGGATGGGATCGCATTTAAACACAATCAAGAGGGCTGCAGATCAAGAGGGCACTTTACTGCTTTGCAGCAAATCACACACCAACACACGTCTTCTCCTCTGCAGCTGCTCAAGGGTGTGTGCCCCCACATCAAGCTCACGTATGCTAATACAATATTAGTCTGTGAACTATGTACTCACGGGACATAAATGCAGGGTCAAAGGTCATGTGTGCCTTTTTATTGCACAGACTACTCCCTCTCTTAAATGAGTGTAAATGTGTGTACAGTTTTTTTTTTTATATTCGACAGTGTGCATGTGACCAAGCCATGTAAAATATCTCACTGTAAATAATGTAAGTAAATATTTAATGAAGGATCCAATGTTCCCTAAAGAAAATAAATAAGTTAAAAACAACTCTCCTCTATGTCTTCTGGTGTGATGAATTCAGATCTTTTTGTATATTGATTCTTATGTGATTTGGATCTTGAAGAAGCTTTTTCCTGACATCACACTTCTGTGATTAGCTTAAAACAAATTTGTTCTTTAACCAAACTGATCGGGACTTTTATTTACTCGGCTGTCTGCATATTATAACGCTTAACTCTTGATCTACTCTGTTTGATGTTCAGACTAAAGCAGATGAGAAATGAAATGATCCTCTGCCTTTACTTTTTTAAAGATGGATGACAAGTTTATTGATCACTCAGAATGGAGGCAAAGAGGCTATAAGGGATTAGATGTAGATGTGGGGAAATCTTGCTCATCCAGATGCATTTGTTTCTACTTCAGAACTAGAGATCCAGACTAGAAACTCGTACATCTTCATTTCCTCTGCAAACTCTGAGCATTAACTTCTGTCGAGCTGTGCTTGTCCCAGCAGCGACGGGAGACACAAGCACTGTGATGTATGACGGCCATTAACGCCCCCGAGGAGGCAAAAAACCATTTGACGATGCCAGTCACAAACAAATAAACATCCATACACAAACCCTGTCACGTCCCAGCTGTGTATGTGCTCCGTCTGCTCTCTCCGTATAATAAACTCCTGAAATTTGATTTGAATGTCTTCCTCTGTTTCATTTCACTACAATGCTCCAGTAAGTCTACTCTTAATTGCTGATCCATCAGTCCTTGTCCTACTCTATCAATCATCTTGTAAGTATAAAAATAAATTGAAAAATTCAGCCAAATACCCTAAGAGAAATGTCCCATATTCATTCTGCTTACTTGTGAGTAAACTAAAATGAATTTAATTCACATTTGAAAACACTTTAATTTACGAGGGACAGCCATGTCAGTGGGCTGGTCCATCATTTTCCACAGCCTACAGACAGAAACATCTTGACAAATATTAAATGGATTGTCACGAAATTCCATACAAACACTGATGTTCCCCGGAGGATTTATTGTTAAAACTTTGCAGGTCCATTTATCTTGCACCAACATCAGGTCAAAACTCAATACATCCAATTCTTTGCTTTACTACCAAATGAATTACTGACGCGAGACCATCAGTCTCGGCTCCGCTTTGTGCTAAGGAGAGAGCCTCAAAGACTCACTAGCATGATTGCAGCTTGTCACAGTAGGCTATGCCAAGTCAAATCAATATAACTGTATCAATAATGTATCAAATGACTGCGTGCATGTGAAAGGAAGTGGATGATCATCCACCCGACTCTGTAGTCACAGCGTGTTTCAGCTCCTAAGTGCTGATAAACGCACTGCCAAGCTAGCAGCTAACTGCTGAACTCAGTGAGCATGTGATAAAACAACAGACATTTCCCTTACTAATTAGCGGAGACCAAAACATAGGAAAAAAGGAGTTCATCTTGCATTTATCGAGTGGACACAGACACAGTATTACAACTTTCCAGTCCCTTTCTAAGTCGCTGGAGAGGCAGAGAATAGGTCCTGTATATTTGTATGACGCGCTGCTGCACGTAGCACGCTGAGTCCAGGTAAATTTCAAGGCATTTAACGAAAAACACAACGGCTACTACAGCGGCTTTCAGTTTATGGTAAAACTGCACTGTTTGTGAATGTGTAACAAAAGCGATCAAACTGAACAAAGGCGGTCAACAAAAACTACGACTACCTAACTTCCCTCTCTCCTCCCCCAGTGCAGGTGAGTCGGCCCCTTATATAGCCTACGGCTGTCATCTACGGTGCCCACGTGACCCAAATCATACATATCACCGTGGCAACCAGACCAAACAAATCAAAAGACGATTAATCCTCCAGTGACACAATATACGGCTTCTACCACAGTATACACAGTAAATCCATATTTATTTTGTGCAGTTTGTTTCTGCTGTGGTGCAGTGGTTAGCCTCACAGCAAGAGGGGTTCCAGATGTGCGTCTGGGCCCTTCGGTGCGGAGTTTTCATGTTCTCCTTGTGCCTGAGTGGGTTTTGTCCGGGTACTTCTGCTTCCTCCCACAGTCCCAAAAACATTAGCTTAATTGGCTACTCTACGTTGCTCCCATATTTGAGTGTGTGTGATTGTCAGACTTTGTGTGTCATCCCTGCGGCTGACTATCAACCAGTCCAGGCTGTACCTCACCTCTAAAATTGCTTATAAAGTTGATATTCTACATACTTAAAAGGCAGTTGTTTGTGACTCAGTCATAGCTTGTGTAAAAATGCTATTGAAAGTTAGTAACAAGTGCAGGTAATGGACCACAGAAGCAGGGTAGACAGCTTTCCATCATAATTAAGTTCAACACATCTTATTTGAATGTGCTCAAGTTAAGTTAATTCCCGGTGCCAAAAAACAGAGTGGCAAAGAAAATCACTCACTTATCTTCATTTGAGTCCAACATCTGTTGCTTTTATCCAATTAAGGCAGATTCAAATATCAAAAAATCTTCCTTTTATATTCATTTTAAAAAATATAAATGGCAACCACCGCCCAAAACGTTCATTACTAAATGTAATCATAACTAATCTAACTAAACGAATTGACAAATTGTAGTAAGCTGCTGCGTATCTGAGTGAGGTTTGTGGATGAAGTGTTGATGCTGTACGCAAAAAGAAGCTTTCTGCCTGACAGCTGCTGGCAGGTACAATCGATGTGAAGCACTAAAGTGACTCTGTATTGCTTTTTGAACATGTATAGGAAAAGACAAAAGGCACTGTGCGAAACAAACAACACAATCAGAGCCTGGAAAATGACTTCATATGACATGAACTCAAAAAGGATTTTAATGCTTAGGAAAGTCATAAACATTGTTTTTTTTTTTAAGAAAAAAACAACAACAAAAAACTGTTTCTACAGATACACACAGTGAGAATCTGCACACACAAAGCCTGAGACTATCAACTAAATAGCACAGTCTAATCCCATTATACAGTCTTCCTTTGAGTCCGGTTTTATAAAGCACACACACACACGGCACTACCAGATTTAACCACATCAGAGGGACATACAGTCATTCATTAACATGGGTGGATAATTAAAAAACACAATGCTGCTTTTTCTCCCCCAAGTGTTTGTAATAATTGTGTTTTTGTGCGGAGATTTGCGGGCAACATTCATGAATGTGTATGATGTGTTTAATATTTCATTAATTCGCAGATGAGACGCATTCGTGTTGAGTTAGGTATACACCGAGTTATATAATGATGTTTAGCAGAAACGGAAGACGGAAGCAGGCATTCGGTGTTATTTTATGGATGAGAAGAGGCGATCACTTCATTTTCCTGTTTTAGAGCGATACGCTTTCATATAAGCACACACAATTGTGATCCAAAAACAGCAATATATATATATATATATATATATATATATATATATATATATTACCTGTCCAGGTGTTTTGCTGGTCATGAAGTTCCACATTTAAAGGAATAGTTTCACCTTGTTGCCTGTGGATGTTGCCGTTACCTTTATGTTTACCATACAAACATGAGAGCGGCATCAATCTTGCCATTTAACATTCAGCTACATGCTGAAAATATAAATCTGTTGTCACTATCTTGGATAAGTTATGTTGAATTACACTATAGTTTCTTCAGTTGTTTTTATGTTAGATTTTCAGTTGATGACATTTCCCAGTATTTGATGCATCTCTGTTTGTCAGTTCCTTCATTACCATTAGTAGGTGTTATGGAAACTACGGAGCGAACCATCGATTTTTGTCTGAAATAAAACCTATTGCTGCATCAGGAATCATAAAATTAGTCATTTCCTTCACAGAGGATGACCCTGGATAATGTACTTTCTCACAGATATTCACAACTGCAGATGAAAAACACTTTAGTGAGAACAGGTTAAATAGCTGCAGCAAAGCAAGGCAGCAGGAGAATTTTCACATTAAATGCTTATTCTTGACATAAATACATTTCTCTTTCGCAATCTGTTGAGTCTCTTCGCCTCCACGCAGTTTAAGTTCCTTTGTCTCACTTCGTCTTCTTCTTTGATTCTTTACTTTTTGCAGGCTGTTTTGTCTCCCTCCAAGGCAGGAAGTTGTAGGACACCAGAGCTGTGAGGAGGTATGTAGCCATGCCGGTGTATCCTCCCAGCACTAGACACAGCGGCTGTACTAGCACGAACAGACAGAACACGTTCATTGACGCTCCATCGTTCAGCTCAACCCGATCATTCTGTGTGGCTCTCATCACTCCAAAGAAATACATGAGTGCGACTGCTGGGTAGAAGGTCAGTTCCAACATGATGCTGCAGACCAGGATGCTTCCACACACTAGAAAGCCTTTGGATTTAACATGTGCACATGTGTTGGAAAATAGTTTGTAAGATCCACAGAAGTATTGAGAGAGCGTATGTTCAGAGGCACACTCACCCGGATCAGATTTAAAGTCACTCAACCGACAGAAAACCCTCTGAAGTGTGAAGGCTGATCTGACAGAAAAACAGATTTGGACCTTTGATCTGTCATCCCAACAGTCCTGTCAAACATTATCCACCACCTGTACTCCTTATCAGGACACTTCACAGCGTTCACCTTCTAACACAATCCTCAGTTTTCTTTTCCAATAAAGGACTGTTTAAAAAACCTTTCAAATACTAATAAGACCAATTATACAGTGTTTTCACATGCATGATAAAAGCCACTTGGTGTGACTGTGCTGAGGAAATGCCAAAGTGACCTAGTTCTTCAGAACATGAGTGAGGTGGCTTGACAAATATAATAGTCGTAGTCATAAACGTATTATGTTGTAAAAGCCTGAACTTTACATCCACATAACCTTAGGGCAGATTTTATTTTGCAACGTGTTTTGTAATTTGAAATAAGTGCTGTCAAGCCAGAAAATATTGTCAATTTTCTTCTCAAATTACACACGAGCGATAACAGAATTAGTGGGAGGATGTCCAGTAATTTACTATGATACATACATGAAGCTCAAAGCTCAGAAAACACAAATAAAAACAGAATTAAGACTGTGGTACATTTGCTGTCCTCTTTAGTTTGAATAACTAGCTTCTTTAATTTGGCTTTTGCGTATCATGTATTAAGTCAAGCTTAAGTTGTTGATTTGAGTGTGTTTTAAAGCATTTTAAATAGTAATAAATAGTTTCCAAATAGTTCAGTATTTTGGGAAATACACTTTTTCACTTAATTGCAGAGAGTTAGATAAATATGAAAGATGAAGTTACAGTCCAATGATAGTTAACTTAGCTTAGCAAAAAGCATGTAAACATTAGGAAACAGATCCCTGGGCTCTGCTGAAAACTGGCCTATACCAGCTCCTTTGAAGCTTCTTAATTAACAGGTGGAAATGGACTCACTACGGTGTAAAAGTAACATGTTGTGTTTTTATGGAAAAGGCCTGGCTCACAGTCTCTGTTCTAGTTCATCCCAAAGGAGGTCAGGGCTCTGTGTGGGCCAGTCAAGTTCTTCCACACAAAACTCATCCAGCCATGTCTTTATGGACTTTGCTTTGAGCACTGTGGCACAGTCATGCTGGAATAGAAAAGGGCCTTCCCTAAGCTCTTGCCACAAAGTTAGAAGCAGCATTGTCCAAAATGTCTTGGTATGCTGAAGCATTAAGATTTCCCAACCCCATCCCAATACTTTTTGTCCACAGTGTAAGTCCCTGTTGTAAACTTTGCCTGCTGGCAGTGTTTTTTTTTCTCAGTCTGATATCATCTTCACTTCATTTTCTGCATGCAAACTCAGTCACAATATATGGTTATTGGCAATGAGCTAAACCTACTGAACATATGCTTTATTGTTAAAAATAAAGAGGGGTGCCAGAGATGAACTTCCCTCAGCAGAGAAACTACACATACCATTAAAACTTTTCGAGTGAGCAGCTACTCATTTGATTAAGGGGAGCAGCGAGTGCTAAATCAAGAAGTTCATAATTAGCTTGAACGCTTGTGAATCTACTGTGGACCTGCTCAGGAAAAATGTGGTTATTTTTTTGTTATTGTTTTGCAGCTCTAATCCATCATCCAGTTTTTCGAATCCCCACTGCTGCTGCAGCCTGAGGGAGCCCTGGGCTGTTAGCCAATCAATCAGCCACCTAGGCTGATGTAGCCATAAATACCATATGTATGTGAGTGTATGCGCCTATCTGTGGGGCCTCCCATCTGTTTGTTTGTCCATCTCAGAGAAATCATTCGTAAAAGGTTTCTCTGGGATGTTTCCCACCTCAGGAGGGGTTTGATTCCGGATTAAACCGCTGGGCCACAAAGCGGGATTACACTCCGGGAGGGAACATGTGGCCCTTTGGAGCTGCCGTTTATCAAATGCGCCTTCTCTATGAATCAGAGTTCACTGTTGTTCACTTAAGCTGCACCAAACAGGCATTAATTTAATAATAAGACACCATTTAAGTGTTTCTCCATGAAAAACATCTGTTCCCTGTGCTGTTTTTTGAGTAGGCTGCTTTATTTCAAATTTCAAGGTGGAAGCTTTCAGTACACCATCTACTTTCAGGAAGGATTCCAAAAGTTTTCATACAACAAATGAGAACATAGACCTACTGTATTAGCTGTTAGTGATATTCCAGCTCAGTGGATATTCCAGTGTTATACAGTGTATACGGTTATTGATAACAGTCTAGTATGCACCAGGGGTTTAACAAAAAAGCTTCCTAAATACTGACATTTTCTTAGCCAAAGCACAGTATAAAAACACATCTTTGTTGTGCGTTTAGCTTGAAAGTTCCTGTGTTTCACAGAAACACCTCTGAAATCACTAGCTGAGTTTTGGATGGGAGCTTGGAGCATTAAGCAAGTACTTGAATCTTTTATTTAAAATGTAACAGCACAGTTCCTCAGGCTGCTGTGCCTCATGGTTTGATATGAGGTAACTTTTGAATAATTTCATCCACCATGATATGTGTCCAAAGGTTCATTAGTGAGTACATATACTCTTACTCTTTGATTGTGAGGTAGTGCAGTGTTTTGTTTCAGCATGAAATCAGGTCAACTTCATTTGGCCGGTTACATGTGAGAATAAGAACAAATCTCCGCTAAAATGACCTCCAGAAGTAAAAATGTGTTGTGTTGTGGGAGATATTTTCTTTATGAGATGAAATACAACACAAATTTCTACCAAGCAGAGTGAATACAGTCTATCAACTGAAAACTGCATTTACCATTTATCGCTGATCCTTTTCATTCTCTCCACCAGCAGCCACAACACTAAGCTTGACAAAGACGCAGTCAGCTGATGTCAAGTTTGAAGGAGACTGCAAAATTGTAAGTCATTTCCTGTCTGAAAATGCCAACAGATTCCCTGATTAACAAGTATTAGCTGACCACTCCCTGTGTTTAGGAAAAAGTACAGTAAGATCAGACATTTAAAATGTATTAATGGGTGAATTTATTTCTATTTTTCACTTTTAAATAAGGTAGTTGAGGAATGAAAATAGAGGAGTAAACAAATGTCTTTATTTTCCAGGTTGTGGGAATTAAAAACACATATTTTGTTGTAAGGAGCTTCACTTGCTTGACAGGGCATTTATCTGTTTTTGCATAATTGCTTCCAGAAAGGCGATATTTTTGGCCAGCATGACGCAAGTAAGCATAAACACTGTAATTAGTGCTTAGGAAACTGCAGGAAGCAAAGAGAATAGGACAGGGAAGGAGGAAAAGGGACAATTGAATCCACCATGGTGTTATTAATGTGACCAGCAGCACAAAGCATTGACCACCTCCAGGTCCATCCACTGCAAAAGGATGGCAAGAGCATTTAAAGGTAATATCCAATGTTTTGTTTTAAGTCTTTGGATTTGATCACTTAACAAGCAAACATCTTGAGACTTTCAGAATTAAGCACCACTCAGTGTTTTGTTTGTTAGCAACTGGCAGCAATTAATAAACTCTTAAAGATGAAAAGGTCTTTCCAGTGGTTCTGTTGGCAGGTTTTAAAAAGGTGGTATGTTTGTAGCCAGACAGAGAGAACATGAGAATATCCAAACCAGCCTTTGTTGCCTAGCAATCAATGCACCAACTTTTCCAGCATTAATGAGTGTTAGTTTTTCTGCATTAATTATTCTGAATAATCAACTGGTTATTGGGATGCTGGTTTGTGACAGACCTGATCAGACTTAAGGAGCAGTGCTGAAAATCACCATATTAATTACTGTGAATCATTATTAATTTAGTTTTGAATCCCGGTTTGTGCTCATTTCATAGCACAGGTTTTTGACTCGAGACAAATTAGCTGTTGTGAAGGTCTTCTTTATGCCCTTCCTCTGTTTGTTTTCTTCTCTTTTTGCCCTTGTCCTCTGGCCCTGCTCCTGCCAACCCACTCCTCGGAACATCTGCAATAATGTGCTCACCCACACTAAACAGCAAGCGCTTAAAATACATGAATCATCCTAGACAGAAAAGGGTGTGTGTCTACGTGTGTGTGTGTGTGTGTGTGTGTGTGCGTCTCTTTATCTTCTGTTATCTTCTGTTTGTGGGTTGTTCAGTAACATGAGAGGAAGCAATTTGTGTTTATTTGTCCACCTTGGTATGTACGTTTGAAAGAATGATTGTGTGTGTGTGTGTGTGTGTGTGTGTGTTCCTGATCCTGAGCTGCAGGGCTGTGTGGGCAGCAGTGTCCTGTGCTGCTATAAAGTGATTTCCAGAATCCTGACGGTATAGATGCTCTATGCAGGAAAGAGCTGTGTGCTTCTGCACCCATTTATGAAAGGAGGTAAAATGGTTTATGGCTCTGTGTCTTTGTGTGTGTGCATGTGTGTGTGTGTGTGTGTGTGTGTGCATGTGTGTGATGTGTGAGAGTGAGTATGACAGAAAGAGAGAGAGAGAGAGAGAGAGGAAAAAGACAGAGGCAGAAAAGGTAGAATGATGTGGGAATTCTGATGTCTCTGTTTCCATGTTGGCTCACAAGTGACAACTGTAGTTTTCCAAGTAGGTCAGAAGTGATTTTTTTGTGGAAGCATCCAGTAATCTGTGGGAAACATCTGGTTATTTGTTTACTGGTCACAACTAGTTTTAACTGCAGTTCATATGTGTCCTTTGTATAAGCGTAAAAAAAAGACAAAAAGAGATGTGGTGAGTTAGAAGGAGAGAGCAATGAAGAAAGGATAACACACACACACACACACACACACAATATTCAGGAACTGTAGTTATCCAGAAATGACAAATCCATCACTTTCTTGGCAGGCGAATGCACCAGTTTAGCATATTCATTACACTGTGGTTTACAGGGCAGGTCTTAACTCCATACAACAGGCTAATGATGGACGGCGGCCATTAAATCTCTATGTAATTCCCTTCCTGTAATTAATATTGATTTTTAAATCAGCCAGCATGAACACATTTCAATTGTTAACTGCATCTCTGAAAATTTCTTTCTTGTGTCTCCTCCACCACAGGAAACTGCTAAACTCCACACGTTGGAGAGCTTCCACATTCCCACATCCATTTGGAGTGAACACCTCTGGCTGGATGTACAGTTATCACTCAGTGAAAGGCTAAAGAAAGTTCCTGAACACCCTTTTTTGAGCTGGGTGGTTTATTGAGGGAGCTGTCCATTGTTGTGGTGCTGAAATCTTTTATTTTTTTTTTTTGCACCTCCAAAGTTGCTCTGCAGTGGCCCCTTTCCAACGTTTTTTGGCTTGTGAGGACCCACTGAAACGAAGCTATTTCTACTTCAAAGACCTTGTCAAATACACTGAAAGCAGTTCAACTGATTGGCTCCTCCTCAGAATGAATTTATATGACAAACTTTTAAGAGGCTGATGGGCTAAAATGATCCAATAATCCATGAAAACATAAAAAGGAAGTCACTGCAGCCAAAACACAATACACTGAAGCCATATTTCTTCCCTACTATTTCCAGACCCCTCAGACTTACCCTGTAGGGGTCCAGACCACCAGCTCTGAAACCTCTGTTCAGCACCATGTGCCTCAACAGCAGGGTGTCACAAGTGTCTGTTGACAAACTGATTTTTGTTTCACGGTTTTGAAGGATTTCGCGCAACATTTCTTTTTTTTTTTTTTCTTCCACGCCTCAGATAAAGTCTTAAATATGAAATGACATCAGTGCGCAATTAAATGAGCATGACGGTCAGCACCGAGGCTGTCTGCAGCAGCAGCAGCAGCAGCAGCATGCAGCGGGGCATGGGCAGGGTTGCCAGCACTTGAGTGTGGGAGGAGTATGGGTGTGTTGGAGAGTATCTAGCCTTTTCTCTCTCCTCCCGCTCTGCCGTGAGCGCAGACTGAAGACAAAGAGCAGAGAGAAGTCCACCTCTCCATGTGATGTGCAGCCGGTCGGTGAGGGTGCAACAGTAATCTCAGATACTGTCCTAGCATTTTTTTTTTTAAATTAACGCTGCATGGACAGTTAACCAAGTGCGCCTCTGCCTTTAGCTTCTGTCCACTCACTCAGCCACCCCCCCACACTCCCCACTCATCCTCCTCCCTCCTCCCTCCTCTCCAGTTTCAACATTTGTGAAGTGGCTGCCTCACCCGGTCGGACCGGAGACCGTCTGGTCTCTGATCTGGTCTCTGGAGTCACCGGAGACTCGACGCGCTCCGTCAGGGCCAGGCTGTGCGGCTCCCGGATCAGACCCGAGCCATCCCGAGATCTGGCCATGGAGATGATGGAGGGAGACGTTATGGACAAGCTAGAGGACATGTCGTCGGTGTACGACTTCGATCCGATCACCGGCAACATCCCGGCCACCAAAGTAGAAATCACCGTCTCCTGCAGGTGAGTTGAAACGTCCGCCAGAGAGCCGAGAGCGCAACCGACGGGTCGGGAAAGTTCGGCTGTGGAGATGCTGGGTGGAAAAAAGTTGTGACGGCGCTCCACCCTGTCTGTGGAATTGAGTTAAAATGTTCAGTGAGAAGGTGATCTGCACTGTGACTTACTCAGTGCAGTGATAAACCGCATTGTAGCCAGCGTGGCTCTAGTTTACTTCTCACGGAAGTTTTTTTTATCCAGTCTGTCTATGGTAAGAGTTTTCGACTGATTTGTGTACATTAGTGTCAGAAGAAGTTCGAAAAAGAAAAAAAAAAACTCCCACTGAATGTCACATTTGTTCATGCATGCAGGCGTTTTACAGACAGATATCAACGGAAACAAAGGTTGTGTGCACCAAGAATCATGTGAGACAAACTTATTTTAATGCTGAGTGATAACAAGCAGAACAACCTGATGTGATTGAAAGTGTTGCACCTCATGTCACAAAACTCTGAGCACCTGATAGACCCTGCTTTGTGTTCATTTTTGTGGATGTGCGTGCGCATGGTGGTGCTTATGTATTGCATATTTTGCTGTAAGGCAGAAGCCTCTTTCATACTGAAGCCCATTCACTGTATCCACTGTAACCGCTGGCTGCTTTCAGCACAAGCAAATCACAGAAAGCTGCGTTCATCCCTCTCCTGCATTGATGTGAGAGATTCCACCGTTTACATCAAATTCACACAGTGCTTGTGGCCCACTCTAAATTATCCCGTTCTTTAGTCTTAGTCTCATTCTTCATTATTCAGTTCAAAGCTATTTCTGTTTTTCGAGATAGCACTTCAGGAAAATAAATCCATCTTTTCCAGATGAATCTCCTCGCAGGTTTTGTTCAGTGAACATAAACAGTCACTCCCCTTCCTGTTAGAGGAGGTTTTCAGTGCTTTCAACGCCTTTCCTCTCAGACATACACTCAAGTGCTGGAATGTGTGCTCATCCACACACAAACACACACACACACACACACACATCGCTGGTCTTTGATGCTGGGTCTTAGGTTGGTGAGCCATCGAAGCAGAGTGAGTTTGAGCTATAACAAGCTGTGTGTGCATTATTGATGGGCTTTCTGATGTTCAGAGAAGCTCGTTGCTACATCTCTCAGCTCAGAGCAAAAAAAAAAAAAAAAGTAGAGACTGGAAAGAAATTGAGTGTGTTTCAGTTTGCTGAATGAAAAATCGTTTGTCTGTTTGTGTCGTGTAGGAAGTGGTGGCCGATAGTGGAGAATCAGTTTAGAAAGGACGGTTAGCAGAGTGTTGCGTATCAGTCAAAGCCACGCATGGTTTTGGTTTTTGTGTTTTCCAGCTTGTAATGATGAGACGATTGAGATTATGCGCCTCAGTGATATGCAATTAAGCACCATTCAGGTAAATTAGGAGTATTCTGACAACTCCCTGCATTTATGCAAATTCTCTGACAACGTGTGTGTATGTGTGCTTTTGAGCTGTTAGACAGACAGGAGTAGTGGGGCAGGTGCCTCTCCTACCAGAAAGAAGAGGAGTTTAGGAAGAAAAAAATCATTAATCGAATAGGGAGGGTCAATACATTTCCCTGCTGCTTCACGGCTGCTGCTGCTACTGTGAGTGTGTGTGTGTGTGTGTGTGTGTGTGTAAGAGAGAGAGAATATGATTGAGAAATAGCAGCAAGAAAAGCTGAGATAAGCAGACATTTGGAGTGTGCAAGATTCCAACTTTAAATGAAATGTGAGTAATTATGATGTAACTTGTATGGAATATGTATGTAACATAGTCTAAACAAGCTTACTGATTAGGAGGTTGGTTTACTGTGATTGTGCTTGGTATAGGATTGAAATAAATTACAGCCTGATGATCTTTGAAGACACCTTAAGTATGCACAATGTCCAATTTTCCTACATACACTGTCATTCCTGTGGAGTTATAATAAATATTTAATCTCCCCCGAAGCAGAAGAACTTAACAGCTATATATTTCTGTCCCATTCAAACACTTCCATCAACAGTTCAAGGCCTCACAAATCCTCTAAATCCTCCGTACAGATGTTGTGTGAGTCAGATTTCTATTCAAGAGAAGAGGCTCCCTGTTGGGTCCTCTTCACTATTCTTCCTTTGTCATCATGTACATGCACAGCTCTGAAACCTCCAAATCATGATGATAGCTGTTCTCTCTGGGTTAATACCCCTTATTACAGGCTACAGCCCCTGCTTTTGACAGGGTATTATTATCAGGACCAATGACAAATGGGGTGGGGGGGGAATTGGGCTCTGTAAAAAAAGGGGGGGAAATGATAGGAATTGGATTGTCATTCATTAAGGGAGGGGGAGGACTGAAGGATTTGGTGGCAGGAAGTTGCACAGAGTGTTTTATTTGCGTGGAGTTATTCTGCATTTGTTGCTAATTTTTTGCTAATGCAAAATGCTAATGCGAGAAGTCATACTCAGTTCCATACTCAGAACCTTTAACATGTGGTTTTAGATGACCACCCTTCACCATACAAACAGGCCATCCTTGAAATATGTCTGTCACCTTTTTCACAGTTATCACTATGTTTAATGTGTTAATTCCAGCACATTCATGTTCTGGGAAAGCTTAAAACAGTTTGACACGACAGGAAATAAAAAGGATTCATGAGGCCAAAATCCGGCCTGATTTTCTTTTAATTAGTATTTACACTCCCACAGGACTTGTCAGTCAATGGTCTGGCTCCTGGGTAGAAATGAAAGGTACAACTGGCATGTAGACAGGAAAGCGGAGGTGTAAATCCTATGCCACAAAGCCAAGCCACAGTCCTCTGTTCAGCCTTTTGTTCGATTTCTCCATTTCCATTCACAGCAGTCAAAGTCTGTTGTCCCATTTCTGCTCCGTTGTCTGACTGTCCAGTCAATTCAAACATCATAAAGAAGTGCTCATGCGTCCCGATGCCATTTACCAAACGGTGCAGTCAGCTGAGGAGAGACCGTCAGGCTTGTGTGTATTGAAGAGAAGGCCAGTCAATGGAGGAGCAGCAGCTGCTGAGAGTGATATTGATAAGCAGTGAGCTCACCTGGCATTACTGGTAAATGTGCTGGGGTGTGCTGAAGCCAGTGCAAGAAATCCGCAAAACTGAGCAACTACAGCTCAGGGTTTCCAAAGCCAGTAGCTGACTTTTATTTTACTACAACTGTTGACCAACAGCCACAGTTTGTTCCTTTCTTGTATCATCATTACATTTAAGGTGCATAGTGTTGTAGGCTGGTAGCTGATTAAAATGTGTGTATTGGCACTAAACCTATGGCATAAGGGCCAGTAGAAGTTATATATGTTTTGTGATGGTGGGCTATATTCAGCTTTAGGTCTATTGTCAGATACTATATAAAGCTGACCAATAAAGTCAAGATCAAAAATCAAAAGTTTATCTTTGCTTTTGCTCTAACAGAACATTGTTAATAGAGGAGATCTCTACCAGATTAAATTGACAACTCCGGAGCTATTCTTCAGTTGTGGCAGGATGCTAATTTGAATTCATTATAATAAAAGATGGAAAAGAGTCTCATCTCATCAATTTTAAGTATCTGCAGGCTGTATAGGAATATTGCTAAATGCATCTTGGCCCTTATATGTATGTAGAAGGTGAAGATTGACGGGAAACAAACAGGGGTCAGGAAGGGTGAGGTGTCAAAGTTCACATTGCAGAGAGAACCAATTAAACCTTTAATGATTTGCTGATAACTTGAGAGTGACACCTAATTTGGGATCTTCAATAAGGTCATAGTGGCTGACTTGTGGTTGTGGTATAATGATTCTGTTCCTGTAGCAACTGGATGGCTTCCTAAAACTGGAGATGTGGGATTTCTCAGCTTGTTTTCTTCAGACATCGAATGAGTTGCTATGATTAAACTCCTTTAAATGTCTGGATGGCCTGCATTTGCATTTAGATTTGAGCTTATGAGGACCCTCTTTTCAGCACCTGATAGATTTCTTTATGGATCTGGGACAGATATAGAAGCTTCACGGTGTATAAAACCCCTCGGGAGACCATCACTCCCATTTCCCGTACTCTTTCACATCACATCTCCAGGTCAGAGCAGTTTAAGTGTGTATATATGCTGCACTGCAAGCATCACTGAAGCTAATTAACTATAAGAAGAATGTGGTGTTTAAAACATGAGCTCAGCTTTGCAGACTGCAACATAATTATCTAGTGGATGACCCACCCCACACATCAGCAACAGTAAGATAAACCTCACTCTCTCTCTCTCACACACACACACACTCCCTCTCTCTCTCACACATTCTCTCTCTCTCTTTTTTCCTCACTCTCTCATGCTGTCAGTAATTTTGTAGCACAACAGACTGGGCAGCCTGCCTAATGTCACACAGCCTAACCGACTTTACCTTTGACTGACTGGTGAGGGAGCAGATGAACAAAGACAGACTGAGATGAGAACCATATGGGTGTGGGCAGGCTCATCATTGTACAATAACTCAAAAGTGAATTCATTAAGAAATGCAAATAAGTGGACAGAGTGTTTAGAGGAAAACCAACAGACAAAGTGATAGAAACATTAAATCTCTGCTCTCGCAAGTGATTTAATTTTATTATCACTAATAGCACAGAGCCTGCGAGAAAAACTGAGACATACATTTCACCTTGTCGACAAAACCTCGTGAAAATACATTTTGGTAATAGATAAAAGCACTTTAGTGCAGTTAAATAATTGTTTGTGTTCTTTAAAGTGTAATTGAGTTTCTCATGGTCAAGTGTAGACCTTTTTCTCTGCCAAGAGAGTTTACTTCCACCATTATAACAGCAACCTAATTTCCCCTGGATGCTAATGCCAAGCTTGCTATGAACAAACTACATGCAGCCATTCACAAACTACAGATTGCTCAACCCAAGGCTGCATTTATTGTTGTGGGAGATTTTAATCACTCACACTTAAAGACAGTGTTCCCCAAATTCCACCAGAAACCTTTTCCTGCCACACCACAGGAAACAAAACCTTGGAACGTGTATACTCAAACATAGCTGGAGCTTACACGGTCCCTCCCTCACCCACCTGGGACAGTCAGACCACCTTTTCTTGTTTCTCACCCCCAAGTATTCACCACTCATCCACTGGGTGAAGCCATCAGTGAAAACCATCAAGGTGTGGCCAGCAGGGACAGACTTCAGAACAAGTTTCAACACACGAACTGAAGTATGTTTGCCTCCCAGGCCACCTGTGGCTCTCACACAGACATTAACACCTACACCTCCTCTGTGCTGGACCACATCAACACCACCACAGACAGCGTTACAACACTGAAACAGATCACCACGTACCCAAATCAGAAGCCATGGATGAAGATCAAAAATGCCAAGTACTGCTACAAGCTAAAGGTAGAGGAACAGTTCTCCAACTCCGACACCAACGCATGTGGCAGGACATCCTGGCCATCAGTGACTACAAGCCCAGCAACTCCACCCTGACAGCCACCGCAGATGTCTCCTTCCTCACTGAGCTAAATGACTTCTATGCTCACTTTGACCGAGACAACAAGGAGATGGCTAACAAAACCAGACCCTCTGCAGACCACCAGCCCCTCACACTCACCTCCACAGACATCTACGCTGCACTGAGCCAGATCAAAGCATGCAAGGCTGCAGGCCCAGACGGCATTCCTGGACGTGTGCTCAGGGCATGTGCTGGGCAGCTCACAGGAGTCTTCATGGACATTTTCAACCTGTTCCTCATCCAAGCAGCTTGCCAGCGTGCTTCAAATCGCCCTCCATTGTGCCAGTGATGAAACACTCCAGCCCCACGTGCCTGAACGACTACCGCTGTCATGAAGTGCTTCAAGCGGCTGGTCCTGGCACACTTTAAAACCTGTCTACCACCCACTTAGGACCCCCATCAATTTGCCTACCGCAGAAATAGGAGCACAGAGGATGCAGTTTCCACAGAGCTGCACTTTGTGTTCACACATCTGGACAATAACAATGCATAAGCGAGAATACTGTTTGTCTACTTCAGCTCAGCATTCAACACTGTCACCCCCTCCAAGTTAACCACTAAACTTGTAGATCACGGCATCAACACCTCCCTTTGCAATCGGATACTGGACTTTCTGACCAACAGACCTCAGCATGTTAGGTCAGGCCACACCTGCTCCACCAGCATCACAATCAACACTGGTGTACCACAGGGCTGTGTGCTGAGCCCATTCCTCTACTCCCTCTTCACCCACAACTGCAGACTCAAGTATGGATCCAACTTTCAGTCTGTATATTGTGTCCATAGTACATCCACCTGGATATTAGATTTATAATATATCCAACCTGTGATTCCATAATGTACATATTGTAGATAATATATATCCTGCACTTGCTGCTCACTGCACTCCGGTTAGATGCTAAACTGCATTTCATTGCCTTGTACTTGTATATGTGTAGTGACAATAAAGCTGAATCTAATCTAATGAAAAATTTTATTTTGAAGACAGTACTTTGAAGAAGGGCCAAATTATGTGTGGTGCTTAATCATATTTTTAGAAGCCATCAATTTTTTATGGGTTCTAGCCCTGTAACCACACGCAGTGAAAAGCTGGAGATCAGTTGAAAATATATAGCATATATAAGATGCTATTATAAAGAAACGTGAAATCAGACAGTTATCATTTAGATCTTTAGAAATATATGTTTTCAAGGGTTTTAAAAGCAAACATATCTTGGATAAACTTTGTCAATTTAAGACAAAGCCTCCTCTACCTCGTAGAGTAGACGTGTTGATCAGGACTTTTTCTAATTTGACCTTTAGCCCCTCAAAATAATGCAGCAAGCTAATCAAAGACTGTGAAAGTTACTTGTGTTTGTACCTCAAAGTCTTTAAATAAAGAGCAGTGCTCTAACCTCTGGCAGTACCTCATTATGGTATTATGCTAATTATGGTTTCTGAGGTATGATTTGATAATCGCTGTTCCGGGGAGTGTTTAGAAGTCAATTGGATGATATTTGCTCCAAAAACTCTGACATAAACCACAAGTTATTTATGAATTTTACATAAAGTTCTGGCGCATAATTTTCAGAGCATTAATATTCCATTAACACTTTGGGAATTAAATTGTGCTAGTTAAGCTTGATTATGGACGTATGTAGACGAGAGCAAGAAAAGGGCGGAAGAAAAGAAGGAAAACAGAGAGACTTCATCAGCAGAGACAGGATTGGATTAACAAAGACAAAACAGAGGAGCAAAATCAGAAAGCTGATTTTCCCTTCTGTAGATAAACAACTGAAAATGAATCCACGCACTTAGCAACGACCATAAAATCTCCACAGAGAGACAGACATGATGTACTGTTTGACCTGAAGCTTTGTGCAGCCATAGGGGATATCACACTGCCACCTCTACCCAGTGACTCTTCTCACACACACACACACACACACACACACACACATCTGCTTATACTGTAGTCCCTGCATTAATTTTTTATTGGAGTAGGCTGCACTTATGGGTTTTTTTTCGTGTTGGGGCCACAAAGATCTTGTTCCTTCGACTACACACTGTATAAGCTGCAGTGTTATTAACGTGGACCAGGACACTCTTACACCGACAACACTGATTAATCTGCTTCTCTGCCAGTCTCTTCTGGCTCCAACCATCTCTTGCATGGACCTGCCCTCTTGGTGACCGTCGCACAAAATGTGTTGGTGGCAGCTCAGGCCCTTTTCGGTTCCACTTGTTCTGCCTTGCTGTGTTTTGCAGACGCAGCTCTGTGGTTACTTGTGTGCGTATTGAGGCTGTTTTGTCACAGCAACACGGTTCGTTTGGGAGGCAAATTAAAAGACTTTATGAAGCTCAAGAGCGGCAGAAGCATATTATGTATGCACCAGAGTTGTTGTCTCTGAATACAAAAATAGTTTTTTGGATTCAGGACTGCATTGATCTACAGAAAGCATACAGTTCATCAGCGTGTCTGTAGGGAACTGTTTGCATACAAAAGACATTTGGATGCCTTTACAGCATGAAACACTCTCCTCTCCTGACCTGGCAGAAATCAATCAAATATTTTCTAACCTCTTGCTTAGTAACACCTTGAGTGCATAGTAGACAGCAAACATCATTTCTGAGCACCATATACCATCTTTCACAGTTCAATGCTGGTGTTTGCCTTTTAAAATGCCTTCTTTTCAGTGCCCTCTGTGTGCTGACAGACAGACTGTGACTAATGCTTTTGCTAAATCAATAAGGTGGACTGTACGCATGCTGAAAAGATTATATGTGCACATGTCAAGAGCGGACACACTTTAAAAGCAATATTTCTCCTTACTTTCTTGTTTCAAATGAATAAAAATCCTAATTTATTTAAACAGACTTTATTCTTATTTTTTACTTTCGTTACCATGATACTATGAAGATGTGTGATTTTTATCCGTCACTCCACAGCCAGTAATCCCTTCCAGCCCTGACAGCAGCACTGTTCAGTTGTCAGCATCTTAACACAGCAATGGCTATAATCAGCTCTGTCAGCTCTGCTGCTGAGAGTTAACTGTCTCATTCCTGTACCCATCAAATTCTTCCATACACACACACATATCGAGTTCATATCTTTCAGCTCCTGGGGGAGAGAATCTTCTTGAATACAAACTTGGCCTAGCGAGGCGGTGGTCAACAGCAGCTGAACATAAGTGATGCTAAGTCCAAAGGAGGAAGGGTAACGCTCTCTGTGTGTGTTAATGATGGCTCACTGTCATGCTGGCTTTAGTGGCTGAGAGGCTGAAATGGGGCTTTGATCTGTGCTCTCTGGCTGACAGGCTTGCTGGCTCACTGGCAAGAGAAGAGGAGTCACGGGAAGACAAAGTCAAATTTATTGGTCAAGGACTGGAGGTCTCTGTCCTTCTCTGTGTGTCTCAAATACCTAAGACTGTGACCAGTAAACATGTTAGAAGGCCAAAATGAATTTTGGTCTCAGTTTGGGGATGGGAGTTTGTTGTGAAACAGACAGTCAAGTACACATTTTATCTGAGGAACATAAATACAACAATAATGGTGAGGATTTTTTTTTTTTTTTACATTAATCTGCAAAAAAACATGCATGCCGCCTGAAATGATTCTTCACTGCAGAATACATCCCTTAAAAAGTTCAAAAAGTTTTTTTTTTCAGGAAAGATTTTTTGTTTGAAAGTGATTCTCCAAAACAGAATTTCCGCGTGTTTCATTATTTATTTGATACTTTGACAGTGTAAAAGGCCAACCTTCAAGGCTGATCTCCTATTTGTGATAGTACGTCGGACACTTTCCATTTCATTTTTTTTATTTCAGTTTGGTGTCAAAATTGTATTGTATTTTTGAGCCCTGTGCTATCAGTGATGTTACAGAAAGCTTTTCTGTGATGGGCGAAAAGCTCTAATTTTCATTCAGGCCTACACTGCCGCTCAAAAACCAAACTCTATACGAGTGTTTAATATTGTCCATTCAGGACTATGACTTTCAAATCTTGGTGTTGGAATAACACATGCAGAAATAAAATAATAATAATTATACTAATAAAAATAACTGAAAGCTGTTTGAATTTCACACAATAAACACATTCAAACAAGGTATTTGCACATTTGCACGCATACTGTTTCTACTGCAAAAGTCAGAACTTTGTTTTTTAATCTTGCCTCAGGTCAGGGACTGAGGAGTGTTTACACATATTTGATCTGCATGTGGGAAATCATGGGTCACCTGAGTCATCTGTCTAATTGCAGGAGCCATTATTAACATTTGACCAGGGGTCTACAAATTGCTTGTCTCGGCTCCCTTGCTAGCAATTTATCAAGGACTTAACTGCACTCCACTGGACTTAGCGATTGGTCAGGAGTCTTTTTTATTTTAATGCGTAAGTGGCTTCATTTGGCTTCTCAGTTGGAGTTACTGACAAAAAGAGGCCACATCTCTGCAGGCACTAAACATCATACAGTCTGTGGAGGAAATATATACAGTATTTATATAAGATGGCCTGTTTAATGCTCAGAGATGATTACACATCAGTGACCACCAGCAGCTTTAAAGTAATTTACTGTTTGTTCATTTTTGCTCAAAGGATGCACATTGCAAGTTCTGAATGCTAAATTTACTTAATCTTTTGGCACCGTTATTGTACTTCATGAGACCTGATGCAGGAAAGTTTTTAATCTACTGTAGGTTCTGTTAGTATAGGGAGTGAATGTGCACACATATCCTTATTTCCAAAAGCACAAGGTCAGAAACAAAATGTAAGAAATAAGATGCACACATCATTAAATTCTCTGTATCACAGATTTGCTGCACTCTGTGCTGCAATAAATCACTGTTAGTACTTTAAACATGCGTGATATGTGTGAAATTGCATATAAAAGACTTTTTTCCAGCAGAGGTATTTCAGTGCCGCTTTTATTTTATTTTATTTTTTTCAAACGATGAATATCTTGTAAGTTTCCAAAGTCATCTCAAAGACGTACCTGCCAAAGAAGCTTTTATATTTTTTCACCTGAAACCTAGAGGAAGAGATAAAGAAATACAATGCACAAAAATAGTCTGAGTATCAAAACCTTCTGGTAAACAAGACAGGTGCACAAACAGTCATTTAGCTGTGTGAACTGCACCCATTGTGCAGCGGTAGAAGCATCTGTCCTCAGCATATGTGATGGAGTAATGGGAGCTTAATAGCTCTCACTCAGAGCTATTGAGGAAAGTGAGTCACAGCTGTGGACCGCTGCCTTCACCTGGCAATTAGAATAGCAGGACTTTTTCGTCCTTGCTAGGACCACATTCACCACAAGCCGTGCAACATAACCTAATACAATGAACTAATTTATTTTGAACCGTAGGCCAGTGAACATTGGTGGAGCAACAGCAAGAAAGCTTACAGGTGTCCAGACTTTGGTGATGACGTCTCTTTTTAGGAACTAAAAGAAGTATCAGTATCAGTCGCTCACTTTGTGTGTACGTCTCAACAGCCAACAGCCAACAGGCAGCCTATCATGAATTACATTCCTTTGCTAATAATAGCATCATGGTTATTTGGACAAATTTTCCAGACAAGGTGATGGTAATTTGAGCCTGTGGTGCTTAAAATTAAAAACAGTATCTGGTACGATACAGCTGATGAGCTCGGCCTGCTCCAGGTATGTAGCCTCCGGTTTGAACCTGCCAGCATTTCTCCCCGTTGGCATCTGATGGAGCCAACAACCAAAGTCACGAGCTCTCATAATATGTTTTATGTTGATAGGACTTTCAGTCGAAGGCGCGGAGCATTATTTTCAAACTGAAAGCCCAGTGTTCTTTTGAAGCATCATTGTGGCGGCTGTGGCTTTATTTGTCAAAGCAGAGCATTGGTGCTGTTAATCTGAGATAACAACTTATTTGCAAATCCTTCACATGTTGTACCTGCGTAACCTTTACAGCTCATCCTGACACTCCATACAAATCGTCAGAACGAATTCAGACAACAAAATTAATCTCACTTTGTATTTACACAAAGTGGTACCGAAAAGTGAATGAAAACAGTGTATTGCTGTCATTGTTTCAAGCTTTACCAACTGTGGGCTAGTCAGTAGTGAGTGGAGTGAGTGATTCGTGATTGAGTTCACTGTTCAGAGTAGATGGTAGATTGTTTGCCTTTTCTGGGCCTGTGGTGCTATTTCAGCTCTGGCTCTGTGCCCCCCAGTGCAGGGTTGACAGATTGTGCGGTACAGCAAAGCTGGATCTGTGTGAAAGTGTGTGGGTGAGATGACTGGATTTTTTTTTTAAGATTATTTTTTTTTGACCTTTAGTTGATAGTGACAGGTGAAGAGGCACAGAGGAAACTGGGAGAGAGAGGAGTATGACATGCTCTAACCATTTGGCTACCAAGAGACTGGATTTGATTATGGAGCTACCAACCCTGAGGGAAAATAGTTAATGGATGTGTGTGTGTGTGTGTGCCTTGTTCTCCTGGCTGCATTCATCAAGATTCATGATGGTTTAAGACAGTTATTGTTCAGGATTTTAATTCAAACAAATGACTGTAAATAAGGCTGCATAAACATTTTTGTGTTGGCTCTCAAAACGACTTAGGTCTCTCATCAAGGCATCACTGTAATTTAACTGTAATGTAAATTTAAAATAAGCAGATTCTAATCCTGATAGTGTTGGTTGAAAGCTTTTTAAATGTGTTTTTCTTTTCACACAGTCACTGCTAGTTTTGTAGCACTTGTCTTGGTCTTGTTTCAAAGGTCTCAGTCTCATCTCAGACTCATGGTAATCGCTGTATTGTTCTGGAAGGTTAATGAATAAGGAAAAAAAATATGACTAAATATCACATACAGTATCTCCAATGTACATCATGTACAATATACGTACAAATATGTGCTAATTCGACTTCACTTTTTTGATCACGTTAAAAGAAACTCGAGCCCTCCTCTTTTTTTAAAGAAGGACCTTTTTTTAAAAAGGACCCACATAGAATTGGGCTGTGACAATATGCTTTTCACTATTTAATCTTAAAAATTCCAACCATCTGCTTTTGATTTAACAACTCTACTGAAAATTGCAAGGTCTATGGTTAGTGACTGAGATTTTATTAAATATCTAGATATTACTAGATATTTCACTTTGGTTTCAGATATAATTGAAGCAATAGTGGACTCTGCACATGTATATGGGAAGTAATTCACATTTAATATTAAGGAACAATCCTGGTGCTTTAGATAATACGTAAATTGTATTAATTGTATTGGCTTTAAGAATGTATTTATCTGTGAATTGACTTATTATTTTATTATTTCTTGTTAAAAATTGCAACAGCTTGTATATTGGGATTGTTACTGATAAGCACTGTTAGCACTGAGTGGCCAGAATAAAAATATTTGGATGAGGATGCACAATAATCTCAGTATTATCAATAATATCAATATGTCATAGGTATCAGTGCATAAAGACTTGAAAATTAGTTATCAACATCGGCATGAAATGAACATTTTTGTTGATATAACAGACTAAGACAATGCTTTAATTAGGCTCAAATGACACAAAAACAATAACAAAATAGTTTTCGTGTTTTGGTATTGGCATTGGCAATCAACCAAACTGAGTTTTTTTTCAAATCCATTATTGTGCATCCCAAATTTTGGAGACAAGTGAGCTTGGGCACCCTTGACGCAAACACCAGACAGGACCTTGAATCTAATGGTCATTCCAATATGATTACTTATTCTTCTACATTGACATTCATTGACATCTTGCTTGATGTAACTCATCAATTCTAATTTTATCCTTCATATATTGCTTAAATGTATCATCTATTATTATTATTATCAAAGAAAAAATTGCTTCATTTACTTGTTCTTGATTTTCCATAGCAACAGCCTTATTGAGAAAGTTTGATTTTTTTTCTTTCTTTGTTTTTTTCCGACTGAAGACATAAGAAGAAATCTTTTCCCTTTCTCAATCCAACAATCTTTTGAAGAAATTGAATGGTGCTCTTCTAGTCTAAAGCCCACACAAAGAGCTGTACCACACCTGCCACATTCACACATTCATACACTGATGACAGACGCCATTCAAGGTGCCGTCCTGCTCATTAAGAGTGATACAGAGCTTTCTGTCCAAAGTGCCCCATATTATATTTCTATGCTCAGCCCTCACACACACACTCACACACTGACCAAACAGCTGGAGCAGTTTGCGGTTCAGTATCTTGCCCAAGGACACTTTGACATCCAAACTGCAGGAGCCGGGGATCGAACCATCGACCTTTAGTGCACAATATGACAAACATTATAACTGCTAAATACCACTGTGTTAGCATTGCTAATTTGTGTTTGTTAATAAGCTGACATTTATTGTAGCTTAAAGCTCAGCTGCGTCTAAGCACAGCTTCCCAGAGCTGCTAGCATGGCCGCACTTCCACTCTGCTGCGTGTTGTGTGTGCCAGTGACTGATCTGTGCCACGTCTTTTAGTGAGAGCTTGTATCTCATTAGCTAAAGTAGCACGACGAGCATGCGAAGGAGGGACATCCGACAACGCAATCCTCTCTTGACAGTGACCCACTTCAGTGAAACATTCACACATTTTACACTGACCTATTTTGAAGCTGTTTGCAGAGTTTTCCTCTGAGGATGACATTTTTACAGCATTCAGTATTAGCTCAAGAATCCTGCTGCATTCACTTCCAGCCTAATGTAATAATAATAATTAATAACATTAATAACAATAATGTGTTCTTCTGAAAATTTCAGTCAAAGAGTGGTGTACACATTATGTTACTGTTTCTTGTTTTACGTGAGCTTCTGTTGTCTCTGACTGTCTCTAAAAAACACAACATGAAACCTGTAATGTTTGCCTGACAGTTCTTTTTTGTTTGTTTTTTAAAAGTTTCTGTTAGGGCACTAACCATGCACTTTGTAATGCTGACTGTTTTCTGACCTGTGTTGACTTGGGCTGTGGCACAATTCGTGCAGCTGGTAATTTTGTGATGATCCCGAGCTTCCCTTGAAGGCTGCAAGCTCGCTGTGTCTGTCTGGCAGGCCGAGCAGGAAACTCCCCAGAGGAAGTCCTGGCCTGAATAATTCAACAGCTGGTGGGAAAAACGATCCTGCTTGATTCTGCCTTCGATCCAACACTAAAGCAGTCAGCTCTACAGTTTGGATTCATATGATTGAGGCTGAGAAAAGAGCTTTATTTATGAATTGCCACTGCTTGTCATAGACGAATATAGTGACTGCTTTAGTGTACATATATGTACATATATACACACATATATGTGTATATATATATATATATATAGCAGTCAAGTAATAAGAAAGCACAAATGAGAAAGACAGTGATAAGATGAGAGACAGTGATGAAGGGCCTGTGAAAGTTTATTTTGATCACCCAGCTGTAATAACACTGTGCTGCATAACGCTTCTCCCGTCGCTATTATAAACCGATTACTAACTTCTTCCACCTCCACATTTTCCTCCATGTTACCTCCTCCATCTGTGTGCTCCTTCCTTTTTCATCTTCTTTTTTCATCTTCCAGTATAACTCTTCTCTCTCTCTAAGCTCACTTCTCTTCTCACCTTGTTCTTTCCCCCTCATTCCTCATTAACTCCTCCTTTCCTCTGTCATCTGCTGCTACAATCCACATGTCCCTTTCATTTTGCCTCACTGGCAATGCTTTTTCATTCAAGAGCGTGAGGATAGCCTTCTTATTACAATCCATCCTGTGTTGAATGTCCTTGAGGAAAACATTAAGCCTGTTTCAGCTTTTCTTCAGTGACAAATTGTTACCGCTGGATGAAAACCTCATATTTTCAAAGCATCAGGCTCTTAGGAGGCAGAAAAAGAGTTTTGTTTTTAGCTTCATCATGAATTTTTATTTTACCACAGTGGATTTGAAAGTATGTGTATAAGTCAAGGATTCATTAAACATGCAAAAACATAACATTGAAGCTTCAAGGTGCATTTATTTATGTTTGCTTAACAAATGTGGTTTAACCCTTAGGTACAGAGGCACATAGAGCTCTTGGTCTGAGAAAAGCAGCTGATTGTTATGTCATCTTATGATGACTAGCAGCAGCAGTAGGAAATACTGGATTGGCAGTAACAATGTGCAGGTCAGATATCATATTACATTTTTCTCAGGAAACAAAGCACACATGTCAATAGGTGAGTAACCTCCAATGGCTGCGACCTACAATGAAAACTCTCTTGAGAGAAGTAATTACAGAATACATGTAAATTGAATGGCCGTCGCTGAAAGAATGCAGGCAATAAATAGTCTGAAAAACACGATTTAGTGCAGCTTTCTCCTAATGGACAGCGTGTGTTCTGTTGTTTAAGTGTTGCATTTCCTGTCTTAAACCCTGTCACAGCTGATTTGTTTGGCCACTTGGGAACAGGAAAAGTAAGTTGTGAACGTAACACTGACATATTAAGTTAGCATTGACCTGTTAATTTGGGAGCGAGCAGCTTGTGGCAAGTAGTTGCTTTTACACAGCAGCAGTTATGGAGCAACATTATCATCATCATTTGGAGCTGTGTTAGTCCAATATTCACTCCTTTTTAGCCCGGTGTTCACTCTCCACTAACTCCTGAGGGAAATATCAGGCTCTTTAGCTCCACTATGTTCAGCAGCTTTTCTTATGCACAAACCTGCAGTATATTTTGCAAAATCTGTTTAGCTCTGCAGCCGTTGTGCCTCTCATTACCCATTTAGTGATTATCCAGATCTATTTCTTCTATTCATTTCTTTTTTTTTTCCAACAAAATTTTTTTCAACAATAACATGCGCATACACGCACACTTCCCTCGTTGCTGCATTGTGTGCAAACAAGAGGTCAATATGAGGTCTGTATTAACACAGTATAGTTTCATTCTACACCCACAAACTGTCCTCCACAAGCTAGAAAAACGCACAATCGATGGGAACCTTTCACCCTTGATGCACACATTCATTTCACTGTCTTTTACTTGCTTGTGATGGTCCAGGGAACGCTATGTTCGAAACATTTAAATGCATGCAATAGGTTGATATGTTGGCGACGTTACATAAGACATGGCAAGTCAAATGTAACTAAAAATACATGGCAGAAACAATAGAGTGTGAATGCATGTATCTGGTGAGCAGTACCAGTAAGGAGTACTCATTTAAGTTAAAATGTATCAGCTCCAAAAGTTTGAATGATTAGCCCCTGGCAGTCTATTTATGCTGACTTGTGCTTTATTCTAAGTCAAGAATTTCATCAGCTCAATTTTCATGTCTTGAAACGCCTCTTCAAAAAGAACCACTCATCCCTAGATGTTTATCACGCGTTTCTCAGCCTGCGAGGAGAGCAGTTAGTGTTGGGGAGCTGAGGAACCTCCTGCAGGTTAGAGTGAAGGAGCCAGCTAATTATTGTGGCTCGTATCAGATCTCTGTAAATAAAGTCAGCTACGTCTGTGTGTCTGTCTGACAGGGACTTGTTTCTCCTCACTGTGCGAGAGGAGCTCCGTTATACTCTATTTCTGATCTTATCTCTAAGGAATTCATTTTTCTCTCCCTCTCTTTCCAGCTCCCCCTCTCTCACACAAACACACGTTCTATGACACGCATTTTTTTCCTCCCCTTTTCTTGTTCTTACATTTGATTTTCTCTTAATTCCTGCTCTCATGATTTCACAATTTCCCCTGTGCACAGAGACATACATACCCATATCCTGCCCCCGCTGCCTCTGCACATCTCAGATCTTTTCATAACCTCATTTACATGAGGGAAGTTGTGTTTCAGGAAGTTAGTTTGAAACCCCATTAGTATTGCCAATCCCTTTGAAATGGATTATGCAACACCTAATGCAAATGTGGTGACACATTTTAAATATTTAATGTCATGGCAGTAGTTGTTATGATGCCCTGGCAAAAACTTTATTCTTGTTCTGAAAGGCATATTTAAGGCAAACTCACATACAATCCTAGAAGGATGTTGATTCTTTCATATTCATCAAACATTTTTTTGAGCTTCTATGTGTTCTTTTCCTTCTTGCTACTTTTTTCAGGCTACATCTCCTGTTCACTATTAATAAAAGAGAACTGTACTTTACAGTAATTACCACAGACAGCAACCCTGAAGACATGCACTCTTTCACACCATTTTCAAAATCTCTGCTGATTTATGATTTCTCAACATTGGTTTTCTTGTTCTACATGCAGCTCTGGAGTAAAGCTCTTGGGGTTTTGATGTGACTGCACATTGCTGTTGATGAGCACTGCATCTGATGAAAATTTGGGTGAGGTTTTATTCAAAATTTAGGGCAGGACCATTGTTGACTTGGAGCTGGTGTGTAGGAAGGCATATGCTGTGGTGCTGTGAGGGTTGCACTTGATGCAGGATAATAAAAGAATCACTTTGATGAGGTTTTGTTTCAGCAGACCTAGATTTGAATGCACTCAGGTTGAGTTCCTGTCCCAGTTCCTGGTTGAGTGTCTTCATGAACATCCCCGTGTACTGCAATTGACCTAGTCTTTTATTTCTAGTGTTCTACTATATACCTCCAATTATGTATTTTTTACTTTTCTTTTAAATCTGTTCTTAATTCTGTCCTCATGCTGCTGCACAACCGAAGCTCACAGGGTAAATTCATAATGATGTCCATTTGCTCAGCACTAATTCCACCAATACAACAGAGTCGTGTCTGTTTGTCAAAAGAAATAATGTTCACACACTCTTATTGCAGTTCTTTTTTCTTTGTAGTACTCCTGATCAATTATATGTTAATATGCTGTCACATTTTTCTCAATAAAAGCCTCAGTGTTAAAATTCAAGGCTGTCCTAAATAAAAGCCTGGTTCTCTCAAACACAGAGGCAAACTGCTTGAGAATTTTACTTCGTCCACTCATATACACAGAACTGGTGGGAAAAATAATTACAACGTTACAATAATTATAAATGCATAGCTTGTATGTAATATGTACATTGTGTACTATTTGTATATAGCAGATTGCACGGGTGGTCAAAGCATCCTTTTTCAGACACGGTCGATGAACCTACTCTGACACAGAGGCCTTTCTCTCAGTAGCAACACTAATTGCTATTTTTACTTGTGTACTTGAAATATTTGTGGCATGCATGTATCAGACAGGCTCAGAAAGGAGTTGTAAGGATGAACACCGCTTACCTTCTTGTCAGCTTGACTCGTTGTCCTTTATGACATATACACAATAACGAGTAATGTGTAAAACCAGAAAATAGTTATCATTTATGTTTCCAGGCTGCAATTATCCTGCTCTTCAGATTGAGTGAGGCAACATGAAAATGGTTTTTGTTTGAGGTCTAGAGCACAAATTCTAAAATGCACTCGTCAGAAAGTAGAAGCTTTTAATAACTTAATGGCACCAAATGTTTTTAATTGCTTATTTACCAAATGCTGTTATTCTGTTGTATTTAAAGTAATGTGTAATTAAGATGTAATTATGTAATGATTTTCATCCTATTGCATAATTCGCTAATGGACATAAACCAAGTGTCTCTAATTGTGTCACTTTCATGAATATTAAAAGTTTATCTTTGAATAAGTAAACATCATGTTGGCCATCTCTCACTTAGTTTTCAGAACATCCCTTCTGTGTAGCATGTGTCAGTGATACAATTAAATGCACCAAATGAACCATCCAATGATCCATCCAAATAATATATATGTATATATATTATATATTAGTATATATTTGCTGTGTTTTCTGTATTTGCAGGGTTTTTATGTGTTTGGTCCTGTCACAATGCACTGACCTCTCAGGGCCATCATACAGTCAAAGAAATGACCCTCAACCCTCACACAATATGAGACAACATTAAATAACAAGATAAGCCTTCTGTTCCACAATGTTAGTTTAGTAGCTTATTGTGCAACCTATGGGCTTAAAACAAGATATATTTTCCTTCACAGAATGACTGAATTTTAAGCAGATCACCATGGCAACATAAGCTACTCATCTATCATGCTCTAAAGAAAATCATGTTTAGGTTATTGGATCCAAAGCTTAAAAAACATCTTCCTCCCCAATTATCTCCCTGGAAAGATGGCAACAGCACTCCCAGAGGACCTCATAGCCCAGACCACACATGGTAGGTAACATATTTTCTGCCTAAAGCAGAAAAAAAGGATGTAGTCCCTCAAGAGGATGTACTGTGTTTAATTCACAGAGGGTAGTAATCTTTATGCAGTGTTGTTTACTGTGCCAGATATAGTTTGCTTTCCATCACAATATATTAAACCAAACATGAACTGTATTTACTGTACGTGGCCATCCTCTGACTATAAAAGGTGGCTTCAAATTAAAAGCTCCCAGAGCTCCCAGAGATATCAGTCCTGAAAGAAAGTTACTGTTGGCCTGAAATTTGTTAATAGGATGGAAAAAGTGACTGAACCATTACATTACATCGACCTTGCCTTAGCTGGAGCAGGAGAGGTGATTTTGTTGCGAGAAAATCTTTTATCACATCAATGTAACACTGCAATCGAAAGTGAAAACTGTGTTTGCTTTAATAATGCATGATAGCGCAGGGACACATTTATTCCATTTAGCAATTTTTTGAGATCTGAACCTGTGACCTCTGGCATGTCAGAGTAATTTAAGCTGGTTGCTGGCCACACCTAAAAATACCTGCACTGAATGAGTGAAACATTTAGGAAATAAAGAGTAATGACACAGGGATGAAAGCAAGTGGAGGTTACATTTAACATTTTAACATTTAACACAAGAGATAAAGGAGAGGGATAATACAAATACACAGCTGAGAGATAAACCGGAGGTGCAAATGACAAAGATGGAGAGGAGGCAGTGGTGGATGACATGTGGGCTGATTCATTTTGAACCAGTGTGCTGGAAAAACATGAAATAAATTAGGAAAAAGAAAAAGCAAGGGAGGTAATACTAAAATAATTGGTTGGATGCTTATATGCTTGGGTGATAATGTCACTGCATACACACACACACACACACACATTATACACACGGTTAAAGTTATAACAGAAAAATGCAGATGGTGAGTGTCCAGTGTGAATATTGCTGGACTTTTTCAGGGTGCTGACGGTAAAATTTAACGATGCACCACAATCAGCTTGACATCAGTGTTGTAGCTCACTTTTACAGGAGCAAACATGGGTTACAGAGGAACAGGAAAAATGCTAAAATACTCCTGACGTTTACAACGTTTAGTACATAAAAGTTCTTCCCTGACAATTTTTCACTTGTGCTAACAGGAAAATAATTTAACAGTTATAATTAATTTGTCATTATTATACCTGTTTTAAATGTAGGAGAAGAAGAATCTTAAAATGTCCTGCACCAAATTAATAATGCTTCCTGTAGCCCATTTCAACTATGGTCATATTAGTTCAACTTCTAGTCTACATGGGTTTCTACAGGATCTAAACTGGAGAAGGTGACTGTATGACAATTATTTTACAGACACTTTCATTTGTTCAATGAGAAACTGAGTCACAAATTAAATACATTAGATCTTGCAGGTCACTTTGGACACTGAAATGTCTTATTTTTTGTAGTATTACTAGGTTTCAACTAGCCTACAGACAGTCCATGACCGTTAATTATCTCCTCCAACAGCAGTGTAGAACCTTTCCAGTTGGCTCCTTCAGCCTACAATAAAAATTGCTTTGACATTTACATATTTTCTCTCCTTTGATTTCCTCTGGTAGACTATAGGAAGTTAAACACTATCTGATGCATTCCTGGCAAATAGTTTCAGCATAAAAATAGAATAAATGAAAGGTTAGGTAGACTCCCACACTATTCTCATTATGATGAAACATAAGTTTAGATGAAGTGAGAAAAATAGCAACCGCCTCCACCACATTCATGGCTATCTCTGTTCGAAGTGTCACAAACTGGCACCATACAAGCGTAATTTATTAAAACTAAAGTCAAAAACAAACCAAACAACAGTGATGTAGGGCCTGGATGACAAAATGAATGAGGATAAAGTTTCTAATTTGCCATGCAACTGCTCAGTGTAAAAATAACAAAACAGGTAATGAATACTAGTGAGTGAGCATTCAAGTTAACTTTTTTCTTTTCAGGTATAAAATGTATGTAAGATGTTTATAAGCAACCAGCTAACCTTCCATCATATTAAACAACACATGGCTTTGTTAGCATGTGGGTCCTCCCAACCAGTGAGGGGCTGCATAGGACAGAGGTGTGCATTTGGATATCATCAATATCATTATCAATATCATCAACAACAACAACAACATTATCATCATCACCATCACCATCAAGAACAACGTCATCAACAACAACAAAAGAAAATGTGTGGTCAGTTTGGAAACTAGAGGCTCAGGAGTAGAAGCCCTATAAAGTTTTTTGAAATTTGCCCAAACATTTTGTTTTCTTTTGAATTTCTTACTGTATTTGACTCCAATCTGTGTTTTTGATTGGCTCATACAAATAAGTCACTGATTTTCTGGTCTCATATTTTTAAAATATCACAATACAACAATATACAATATTTACAATCTGTTACATTGCAAGTGAAATTGGTTGGTAATGTACCCTTTGAGGGCTGTTAGGATGGTTTGGTGGATGGAGGGAATCCAAATTTAATTGAATATGTATTTGGAGAAAGGTTGAATATAATAAAGAAAACAAAGCATCGAATTATTAGAAACAATACATTCCTGAGACATTTAGGATATTACAAGTGTGATAAACTGAAAAGAACAAGATTTTTTCCCCCCCAAAAGTATTTTTTTCTGCTGGAGTTGTAGCAGTGAAATGTTTCTGTTTCTGATCAGGATAAAATGACTTTTAAAGTCTGTGCTGTGTCTGCTCCAATTACCTTGTTTAATTATCTCGCTTTAGTAGTGCCAAATCAATTTTCCTTCTCAATTAAATCAAATTGCAATGAAAGGCACTTTTGCCCAGACCTTTGACTGTGCAGATAGAATTTAAAATTCAAATCTTCAACTGCAGGCACTTCGAGAATCACATAACATTGAAAAGTATTGTCTTTGTAATTTTGAACATAACAGGGGGAAAGAAAACAAGATTTCGGTATTTCATGTTTTTCTTTTTTCTTTTTCATCAGTAATTGTCTTTTGAACTTGCTCTTGAAAGCTATAAAGGGAGGAAGAAAGAAATACAGAAGCAGACAAAAGATCAAAATAGATTGAGGCTGATGGAAGAACAGAGCTGAAGATTTAGGACAACAGAAAGAGAGACAGAAGAATCAAAAGGAGCCAGCAGGCTTTGGCATCTCGCCTCTCATGTCACTGTAGTGACTCAGAGAACAAGAAGGGTAATAGTGTTGGGTACACAGTAGCCTCTGGCAGGCATTATGAAAAGGTCAAGCAAGCATGATGGAGGTGTAAGACAGACACTCGAAACACGAGCAGAGGTTGAGAGATTAATTTAGAGGGAGAGTGAGAGAGAGAGAGAGAGAGAGAGAGAGAGATTTATAGAAAATGCATTAAAATAAGGCTCAGGAAGAGATCAAGAAAGACAGAATGCAGAGAAGAGGAAAGTGCAGGAAAATGTGATGGCAGTCGCACAGATGGAAGGAATGTAATGCACACATCAAGCAGGCCAAAAAGCTATGCATTTGGTGAATAAATTCCAATAAAAGGTGCTGTCATGGAGAACTGCACACAATTCTTGTATTAGATGCATTGTTTCCCCACACACAGGCTCTGAGATGGAAACACTTTTGTTTCAGTGTAGATTAGACAGGATTTTTTCTTTCAGATGCAGATTATTCAGTCCTTTTATTGTCTTTGGATCATATATAAACGCAGCAAGAAACCTGTGCTTTTCTTAACTGTTTCCACATGTTTATCAAGACTAAAACGGAAGTATCTATCTATCTATCTATCTATCTATCCCATTTTGTGTCACCACTGAACAGTCTCATACAAGTAATATTGTAAAAGTTAGGAAGCCCAATTCAGTCTCTCATCAGATACATTAGTTATATGTGACACTGTATAATTGTCAAATAAAACAGTAAAAACTGGGCTTATAGGCTTTCGAAGATGATTGTAAATGTCATTGTGGGTCTACTCAGAGAAAGAAGTCTTAACAAATCTTAACGAAATGTGCGAATAGATCAAGCAAGCTGATTAGCTGACCCACCTTCTGTTTTAAGATGGGATTGCAGAAGAAAAAAAAACATGTAAATGTTATAGTGAAATTCCTACGAGTATAAAAGAAATAGTTATATGAAGGTCTTGTGATGCAGCAGAGAAAAGCAGCACTCTGGCACCCACACAAGACATGTGAGAGGTTGTCAGAGGTGATTACATTTTCAGTGTTTTCTCAGATAAAAGACTCCTGTAATGTATCTATATCTATATCTATATCTATGGACATGTAAGGCACATAAAGCAAACACAATATAATCAATAAGATCGAAACATCTAAAGGCAAAATTAAAACGTGAGTCAAAGTTTTAAACAATGCCTGAATTTCTGAATGGGTTTTAAAATAGAGAAAGATCAAATTTCTTGCACAACACAGAGAGAAGAAATTCTTATCTTAAATGTATTCCTGCACCACAGTATTTTGAATAACACATTGTAACATAATAATATTTTTCTCAGCACATAATCTTATGATAAACTACATTTTCCATTCACTCTCAAACGACACACAAAAAAAAGCAAAAATTTAGAAGACATCACTTCACAGATTAAGCGACAGAGACTGGATGCAGGGGTGGGACAGACAGGCGGAGAAGGACACAGTTTGAAAGAGACTCTTGTCAATGACCTTTTTGGTCTTTTTCCTCACATTACACAGCCTATAATTTCCCGTCACCAACCTTTGCTATAAATCAATGTTCCGGGCTCGAATCAAACTTCATGTTCAGAGGATTCCTTTAAAATGTGATCTGTAGAGAAAATGTGATTCTTGATATTAGCTGTCATATTTCTCAGTTGCTAATAAATACCATTTTTGTTTTTTGTACCAAGTCTGTTACTCTGCAACTGTTTCCACCTTAATATGAAAAATGTGAGGTTACACAATGAATATCTTTGCAAAAAGGGAGGTGTGGCGGATGTTTGGACGGCAGAGAAAGAGATGAGCACTCAGTAAACATGAACATGTTGGTAATCAGGTAGCAATTGTATGAGACAGCAAACCCACCAATTTTCTCTGCTGATATTCCTGCCTGCCGACCAGGTGTGTTTGTGCACATTTACAAAAATCAGACTTGCATATGCAAAAGATTGTAAGTACGAAATAATTTGAGCACCCAGACTCTTCAACACTGTGGTGTCATGTTCAAGTGCTTTCTTATCTCTCAGACATACAGAACTCTATCCATACTTCTATCTCCAGTCATGCAGTAAACTACCTTTAAATAGCTCCAGCCATTGGTTGAAACTATACCCAGAGGGATATATTGATTTGAACTTGATAATGCAGCAATGCTGTAGGGTCATTATCATACAGTAGCGCTTAGTAGCATCTTTAATGGACTGGTTGCACAGCAGACATTCTGACTTGTCACAGCAGGATAAACACGAGTGGACTTAATAACAATATCGATGGTTCAGTTCCATTAAGTGTTGCATGAACAGTGACTTGAAGCAGCATCCACAATAGCAGGACCTCCTCTAAGTGGAATTCAACAACCATGCAATATAATGCACGTTTGGGTTTTCTGCTATGACATGTCAAAATGTCTGCCGTGCAACCAGTCCACTCAGGCTCCTGAACAAGGCCCCTTTTCCCAGACACCTGCGGGAATTTATGTGTTTGTGAGTGAGTTTTATTCTGCCAGAATCATTCAAAACACTATGTTGTTGGGGTACACTGGGCCTTTAAGATCCAGTTTAAATTACTGTCGTGAAAGTGTACTTGAGGCACTTTAATAACATATTTTGGATTCTTTGCCCGACAAGACTCCCCAGAAACACTGCTTGTAACTCGAACAAATGATTAGAAGCAGAGCAGGAGCCAGTATAAAAGATTAATGTTGAGGGTGTAGAGGGACATCTCTTTTCTTCCTCTTCTGTGGAGTGTTTCCACTTACATTTTCACCTACTTTGTGTGTTTATTTTTCTTTTTTCCTTGAGTTATTTGTACGGTGTCATGGCTAGCTTTTGATACCAAGAGTGGTGATGAAAAATCTGAAAGGGCAACCGGGGAGGAGGGCTGAACAGTCGCTTAAAAGGATAAAATTTTACACGTCTCATGTGAATCTTCAATTAGATGGTTCACCGAACTTCAGTTACGTAATCACAACAGCAATATACATGTATGCACAAAAGTCAAAACACAGAGGTTCAGATGTGAGATAAAAGCATACATAATTAAAGTGGTTCTTTGTCACTGAGTAACAACTGACTCTATTCTCTTTTCTCGCTTTCCAGAAATCTACTGGATAAAGACACGTTTTCCAAGTCAGATCCATGTGAGTATGTCAGCTGTATGTTTGTCTTTGCCCCTCTGTCATGCCTATGCAGATACTGATAAATAAATAAATAGATAAACCTTTTCTCGGTTTCATTTGGTTGATGTCTTTGTGGATATGTCGCCCTGTGATTTGGGAACAGTCACGGCTGTTCCGTTCGGAATCTTATCTGATTTGTTTCTCTTTTTGCTTCTCATTTTCTCTTTTGTCACATTTTGTCTCTTTCTGTCCCCATCTGGTACTTTTCACAGTATGTGTGCTCTACACGCAAGGTGTTGAAACCAAACAGTGGAGAGAGGTAAGTGAACACACACACACACACACAAAGAAGAAGAGAGAACTGCAGTCAGTTTGGTTTTTGTCTGTGGTGTTTCTGTTGTAATTGTTTGTGTGTGTGTGTGTGAACAAGGTGTGTTGGCGTGTCAGGTGAGGAGTGTGAGGCTGTAGTTAAGACATGTCCGCTCTTCTATTTTTTCCTTTTCTTAGTGTGCATGCAGTAGTGGACTTCAGCAATTCATTAAAGCTGTACAGCCATCAGTTGTCTGAAAATGCCAGGGAAATACTCTCTAATTGGACGCTTGAGCCAACAAAGAAGAAACTGTCACGATGTAATGATCAATACGCTGACACTTGGGGAATAAACAGCACAATGGGGAGGCATTAAGCCAGACATCTTTCTGAGCCTTGTTTGATTCAAACAGTCCGTTTCCGTCCAGCCTCACTACCTATCATCTGCAAAATCGCCATTTATCCATCAGTTCTTTTGTTCTGTCAAGGTAAAATAAAACCTAGAAAACATTTAATGATAGCCAGTGAGTAAAAGAACAGAAAATTGACACACTAATAAGCTCACAAACATATCTGAAATCTGTACATCTTCTTTACCTAACTACCCTCTTCAGCAATGTGGAGGAACTGAAGTAATTGCAGAACCTCAACTGAACATCTGTCAGGAAAGGTTGCATGGAAGCCTGCCATTTACTTGAACAAGCCACTGCAAAAACTGTCAAATGTGTCAAAATGAACTGATCTCACTGACAATCTGAACTTCGATATACCTCATCCGTCTGTGACAAAGATCACCGCTGTTGTTCTAAAACTAATAAAAACATAACTGAGCCACATCGTTCTAATGGGTGACCTTCAGCATGATGAACTGTTCTGTGGCTTATTTTGAGTCAGTTCTGCAATTATACAATACAATACAAACCTCACAACAACAACAAATCGATGGCTTAAACTGAATATTTTTGACCCCTTCGTACACTATATAGACAAAGGTATCCAGACACCCCTGTTTGTGGAGCTGTTTTTCAGGAGTTGGGCTTGGTCTCTCACGGTCTCTTATTTCCAGTGAAGGGAAATCTTAATGCTTCAGCATACCAAGACATTTTGGACAATGTTATGCTTCCAACTTTGTGGCAACAGTTTGGTGAAGGCCCTTTTCTGTTCCATCATGACTGTGTCCCAGTGCACAAAGCAAAGTCTAAAAGGACATGGTTGGATGAGTTTGGTGTGGAAGAACTTGACTGGCCCACACAGAGTCCTGATCCAAACCCCATCCATCAGGATGAACTGGAACAGAGATTGTGAGCCAGGCCTTTTGGTCCAACATTAGTGCCTGACCTCACAAATGCTCTATTGCATGAATGGGCTGCAAAGCTGTCTATGTATTTAGAATGTGATCTCATTAAAGTCCCTGTTGGTGTAATGGTCAGGTGTCCCAGTACGTTGGTCTATATAGTGTAGAAAACAGTTCAGCTTGGGGCTGAGAGCCACAGGCAGGGTTTGAAGATGATGAGAGCTGGACCAATGCATTGTTGCTTTTGATTACTTTCTTCTTTTTTTTCATGGGATTAGTTGACCATCACAAAATATCAAATATTATACCAAGCGGCCACATATTTGTACAGTTGTGGTTCGCTGTGGATTTATAATGGATATATAATGGATTCATAATTTAACAGAAATCATATGTATTTATACAATCAGATGACCCTCATCTCTTGCCTGTGTGTTTCGCTGCTCTCAGCAGATGGCTGTGTGGGCTGAGGCTGAGATGTATGTGTGTGTTTGTGAGGGAATGGGAATGCATATGTGCATACACTTAAAGCATAGGTGGACACATATGTAAAGATCTTCCCATTTTAAAACCCATTTCACACTTCTCACAAAAGGCGCTTTGTTTTTTTTATGGTCTGATAACCATCGACTGTGAGGCAGGCTGTTACTCCCATCGAGTACACCAAACATAATTAATATAACGAGCATTTCACTCTAATTATATTTGAAATTAAGTACACTTCATTCTGTCATGTTCACTACTTTGGTTGTAAAAATAGAAACATATAAAGCAGTCATTTCCTTGAGGAGACGAACTGTCGCATCCATAGTCATGTGGCTAAGGACAAGTGTTTAGATACATAGACAGTACTGGGTGTTGATGCAGCTTCAGGTAACGCTGTGTGAGACTGAACTCTCCCAGTTCTCAGGCAGCTACACAGGTGACTCACCAGGAACTTTCAAATAACATTCTCTGACATGGACCTCTAGTACACTGGCCAGGCTCAGGTCACAGTTAATGAGGATTTCCACCTCCTCTGGTATTTGTCATGCAAGCCTTTGTATCTGTTCTGTTAATGCAGCTGGTGCTTGTTATGAAGGTCTTGATTACGAAAAAGTATGTCTCCATCTTTTTTGTAGCTGTGCAAGATCACAGAACTAAATCATCTGCACATGTTCATTCTCCTGCAGTAAAGTGTTTTGCTCTGGAGTTGGAGGGAGACTATTTTGAGAGGGATTTTACATTTGGGTTGATTGAAGGTTTTTGGGGTTTTTTTTTCCCCCTGGTCCAAAGGTCATTTCCCCTGAGAAGTCAGTAGTGAAAGATTTTAATGTCTAAACTAACTTGAGTGCAGGATAGAAAGCCAGCTTCAGTCTTTGTTTCATGCTGGTATTTGAATAACATGATTGTTCTACGTTCTACGATTGTCTGTCATCATGTACAATATAATAAGATAAGGAGATGTTTGCCAGATAGGGCTTCAGTCCTGCTACAACATACTGATGAACAAAAAAGTATTATTGACAAATGAATGAGTACTAGGAGTACAATCAGAAAAAAGTGCCACAAAATAATTGATAAATAAAATAGACTTCTTCTTAAACAAGTTATGGACACATATATATAAATAAAGCACATTGCTTGACCATTCTCACATGAATTCAGCTGAAGTGAGCTTTCAAATGCAAACTGACACATAAAAGCAAATTTGGGGTTTTTACATATCGGTATATTGCTTGGAAATATCATATGTCAGAAAGAATTTATGTGGTTTTTACCCTCAAATCCATTCATCTTCAACCTCCTCCCATTCCTTCATGCATTCATATTTCAACATTCTTAAATCATTCATACTTGTTACACAATCCGAGTTTAAATTTCATGTAATGTCCAGCCCTTCTCAGATTTTGCATTCATGGGTTGTACAAAAATATTCAGAGCTAAAGTAGTTCATTAAAGTTTAGAGGAGCTGTAAAACAGTCCAGAAATCTTCTCTTTAATTTGTGCTCACACCCACAAGTTCTCTTCAAGAATATGAAGAAGACCCCGAGCGGCAGGAGCACAAAGCAGCTCCCTCATAGGCACCCATTTTAATTAAGACTGGAAATGTCTGCATGAAAGCAGCCAGTTTTCTAACTCGCAGTAATGTTCAAGGTTTAAACATAATCCACTCAAATTACATATCCACACGTTCAGCAACATCTTCGGTGAGGTTATCGGTTGATCATTTTGGAATAAGTGAATAGATTCAGAGCTTTTTCAGGACTAATTCTCACTTCAATAGCCCTAGTACATCTGTCCCTCACACAAACATGCCGAGAGCGACACTTTTTTTGGACCCCACACAGCTCAGGGCTGTTTCCTGGGAGCTTGAAGCAAACCTTATTAATTTGTACTCATTTGACTTACCGCCCAAACATTTAAAACATCTGGCATATTGCTGCCTGCGAGCCGGAACACCACAAAATGGTGAAAAGCTGTTTCTCTGTCATTCTGAGAGAGAGAGAGAGAGAGAGAGAGCAGGAGAGGAGGTGGATGGCGCTAATTTACACAACAGCTTTATGAAGGCGTGATGTGGCTGACCTTTTTCATCTTTTTCCCATTGTCTAATTTGCTTGTGACATCACATGCTACCACATGCCGTCGGTTCTCTGCGTGAGTGTGTGGCTGCACCTGAGTGTGTTGGTGCATGTGTTTATGTGCCTGTTTCCCACTTACACAACCACAGCCCTGAGGTTCATATTCCCATTAAGACAAACCACTTTTGTCATATGTGTAAGGAAGAAATGCTTTTTAGTTGGTCGTTTGGCTCTTTCTCCTCTCTAAACAAGAAAATTACTATTACCTTCATAATTCCTGGGGACCATTAAATATTCTGTGTGTTTCCCTCTCTGTCTATACTGGGGAATTTAAAACACACCTCAGTGCTTTACACTAATGACACTGGAAAAAAAACAACCCTCAGTCGACACAATTTCACTCCATCGTTTTTACCGCTGCTGTCTCATGAACATGACCAAAGAACTACAGGACATTCAGATGGCACAGATCCCCAGTGGTGGTGCCTGTTTGCTCCAAGGAAGAAGATAATGAAATCTTTGTCAAGTTTGGAGCAAAAGAACCACAAAGATAATGAGGGATTAGACTCATGCAGTTATCGCTCTGCTGTGCGGAGGCCTTTTACACCATGCACTCTTACAAGGACACGTCCACATTTCAATACTAGACACTGTAGGTCTCAGTAGTAGTTGTTGCTAATCCAGAGAGTTCAGTTTGCCATATGCATGGGTGTACTAGCTGCTCTGTGTGTGTGTGTGTATGTTTGTGTACATGTCGAGGGTGCTGGTCAGGGACTTCATGCGAGAGTCTCATTAGCCAGCTCCAGCAGCCCAGCAGTGTCTAATGAACTCTGCAGCACAGTATTGTCTCTTCCACTCAACTGGGAAATCACATTATGGAGCTCATTTTCGCCATCACTCACCTTGTTACTAACATGTGCTCAAAGCCTCATCAACACCTCAGAGTCTCTTGGAAGTCCAGGTGGCTCACAGATTCAACATTGGTGTCCTTTTCTCGACTTTTTTCCCTCCCTGGTGTTAAAATTAGATCTTTAGTGAGTGGGCTGCAAAAAAATATAACCTTAAATAAAAAAGGCCTTAGAGTTCCTTAGAGGTCTTCAGCATTGTGTAACAGCACAGAAGTTGTTTGGTTTCATGGCAGTTGTGTTGTCCTAATTGCTCACAAAGTATTGCGTTTGTTGTTTTTACTGTATTGACTGAAAAGACAAAGTTAACTCACACATCCACCTACAGTACCTGCCGTCCGTCTTACGGAAAACAAGATCAACTCCTACTCACAAATGGCTTCCTTGACATTGATTGAAACTGTATATTTTGGTAGCTTTCCAATAAAACAGGGCACGTTTGGCTGAGTATGATCTGAACCATTGGATTTTACATTTTTATCTCACGCTGCAGGCAAGAGAGACAAGAAATACTCTGATTCAATTACTGTGTGAATTGATTCACCACTAGAGCACTCGAGTAACAAAATTAATAAAGCAATAATAATAAGATAAATTCATGAGGATTAAGGCCAATTCGATAATTAATTAAGATGAAAAAATATCAAACTGTAAGTACAGAAACAGTGATTATCATGTGAAAGAAGTTCCCCCAACACATGCAGAGATGAAGTTATATTTTACTTAAATGCATTCATGTGGTGTTGTAATAATCACATAAATTATTTCCAGAATGTTAATATTCCCATGAATGCCACCTCATGTGCAAATAATAACTTGGACACTGTGTAAAAATCTTGCAAAATGGCTTGCGGACTTTGTCTTCACAGACACATGGCAGAAGAAAGGAAATGAAATTAGTTTCCCTGGTCCCGGTATAAGCCCAATAACCAATACAACTACTATAAATATAAAACAGCACTATATAAATATAAAAACTACCAGAATAAAAAAATATAAACAATGTCAGGGATGACAACAATATTTACAGCGGTATTGTGCAAATGACAGAGTAGTGCAAGTGAAAACAGTAGTGCTAAGCTCTTGTGCAAGATGGCTGCATTGTGCAATGTTCCGTGGGTGGTTGTCAGGGAAGGGAGAGGGGCTCACAATCACACCGAAGTCAGAAGAACGGTTTTCCAACTCAGGAAATTGGACCATTGGAGGAGAATGGGAGTTTTTTTGAGCTATCAATCAAAGATGGAGTACCAACCTTGGCATAAAATGCTTCTCCCAAAAGACACGGGTTCACTAATTTTAGATTATATTGTACTAAGGTGGTTCTTATCCCAAAATAAGGTTGTGTGTATTCTAATTTCCTCACACTAACTGACACAGAATGCCTTGAGCTTGTTAGTACTCCAGAATAAGACGGTCCTCCGTGTGTGCTGTACTTGCTGGGAACTGGGAACTCAAAGTGACAGGGTACATGCACAAAACAAGAGGGGAGGATCTCTGAGTAGATCACCACTCAGAGGGTGCACTCTTCAGCCATTAATGGTGTTGTTCACAATAAAAATGATGGAAGTAGCTGTGTAAAGAATGAGAAGGAAAAGCTTGAGTGAGGAGCTCAAAACCTGACATTCAAGGTTCTTTGGTTCCTCTATTTGTTCACCAACTATGACCATCTGATCACACTATCGGTGCTTGTGTTGAAGCTTATTTTTATTATAAATAACTATATTAATATATAAATACTATCAACATTATTAAATATTGTTTTGAAAGAATCCAGTCTTCATAACTGGTCTATAGATGTGCTACATCTCACATTTGAAGCTCTTAACCAGCTTTTTGAACAGTATATGCAATGTGGCATCACTTGGCTTATTTCCCTGCATTTGGCACTTTGGGAGTGAGAATCTCACTAATTAGGCCTTATTTATTAAGCCTTGCTCACTGCCTTTTCTCTCCTCTGCTTTCCCACTCTTTTCCCACTCCCACTCTCCTTTTCCATCCTAACCCTCCACTCAACACACAATTATGCCCTCCATTTCCTCCCCCTGCTCCTCACACCTCTTTGGCCATTTTTCTTCCTCTCTCTTTTTCTCTCTCTCCAAGTCTGCCCATGTTGTTTCTCTCCGTATACATTTTCCTCACCTCTTCCTTTATTTTTTTTTCTCTCTGTTGGATTGATGAGCGAGTTATCCTGCCGTAACTGATGTGGGAGAGGATGAGGATCAAGGACGCAGGATGGCTTGACTATCTCTGGCTTACTCTGCACAGCAGCACAGTGTGAAAGCACCTGCATTAATCAGGCTGTAAATTCATGTATATGCATGTGTAATAAGCAATAGTGTGAGAATGGGAAGAAATGAGCGATAACAAAAAAGTGCAAGAAGGCAGCCACACTAACTTTGTTTTTTAAAATGTGCTTTAGCACCTTGCTCTTCCTCTCATCATTTTTCTCTCCTAACCTCCACCCATCTTTCTCCTTCCACAGTTTGGCAGAACGGAGGTGATAGACAACACCTTAAACCCCGACTTTGTTCGAAAGTACATTTTGGATTACTTTTTTGAGGAGAAGCAGAACCTTCGCTTCGACTTGTGAGTGACTTTGAAGTCGTTTCATCATGACACCTTTTACATTATTTTGTGCAATCGGCTTATCAGAGTTGGGAGCAATGATAGTCGCTCTGTACTGCTTTTTATTTGGTGTGGTGAAGTTTCTGCTCCAGGAACTTCTAGCAAAGCTTGAGTTTCATATACCAAACAGATTGGCGATTCCTCCTTACCAAATCCTTCTCTCTTCTAAAATGAGGTATACAATATGAACATTAAAGCACCTTAATTCTGTCCCAAGAATATTTTTATTATTTTCATTATGTATAAGCATCAAAACCATCCAAGTTATGTTAGAACAAACATTGTGTAATTCTGTCCTACTATAATACCTGGGCTAACCAGATCAACCCAGCAATAAACCCTGTTATCTTCATGTCTTTTAAATGGATATCAACTTTTGAGGATGCTAACAATTTGCCTGATCTAGCTTTAGCCTCAATCATGTAGCCTGTGTAGCCATCAGGTGCATATGTTAGTTTCTGTTAATTAACTAACATTAAGTTATTACTGTGAAATCTGTCACACTTTCTGTTCTCTCTTCATATACCACAATGATACCTGTGGCATATTCACCAATTACAATTCTCATTTTTAAACAGTGGGTCTTCGATTTTGTGCAGAATTCATTTGGTCTCGACAGAGATTACAACCATTGCTAGCATATTACATTAACTTTAGGTAGTTAGCTTATGCTAATGCTAACACTAATGCTAAAACACCTTGAGCAGGTGAAACTTCTGCTTCATTTTACTTTATGTGTTATATGATATTGTACATATTCATTAGCACTATTCCATTTTAATCAAGCTGTGTCTGTCTCTCATTGTTGATCTGTCAGTCCAAGTAAATCTTTTCAAAACGTATTTCAAAATGTGTCATAAATGCATGTATTGTAAATTAGATGCAATCTGGGAACTCTGTATCATTTTGATCTTTTTTTTTTTACTAATAGTGAGAGAATCTCAAGACGCTGCAGTGTGTGCAGCCTATTAGAAATATTTTCTCATGTGCTTTTACTCATGTGCTTTTATATTAGACTATTAGTTAATTTCTGTCTATTTGTGCCTGATTCATCTCCAGGAAAATAGGACCTTTTTTCCCCCATTACGTTTAATCTTGGTGCATCACATATGCTCCATTTCCTTCACTTTCATAGCTTTATATTCACATGCAAATTGAACCAGGGCTACCGCTTATGATCATGGAAGAGAGAAGAGGTCTTATTGAACCTTTGCCCAATTACATTGTCCCACACGCAGAACATCTGATAAGATACAAAGATCCTGTCCTCTTTTTTATCTTGGCTTATTCTAAATTTTTCTGACCTTTGTCTTTTTTTGATTTCTCATGATGTTCACCCACATCTTCACATACTTTCGTTTTCTGTTCAGAAAATTAAAATAGGCTATTATATATTTTTCTTTAATTCTGCTGACTTTTGAGACACACAATATCCTTAAACTTACAAACAAATATCTGACAAGCCAAAAATGTTAGTGTGGTTGTGATGACAGATCACCGGGGTTCATTTTAGGGGTTTTCATTTAGCCAGTCAGTATGTTCCACTTAGATAAGAGTCTCCCCCACTGTTTGTAAAAGTAAAATGGCTTTGCTTCCTTGCATTTTGCCTCCTTTCAGGTACGATGTCGACTCTAAAAGCCCAGACCTGTCCAAACATGTGAGTGCACATTATTTTACCTTGAACCACAGATAACTGGAGGCCAGTCTTCAATACAACCTGAATTATTAGCTTGAATGGCTGAAAAATATGATGGAATGGAATATGGTGTTCAATGTAATTTGAAACAAGCCAGACTCTTTTTTATCAGTGGTTTAATGTTTATGTTTACCTTTATTTTCTAAATTGATGTTTCCTGCTGCATGGTTTCTTTCTGATGGAATAAAGCAAACCCTTTTTATTGCCTGTTCATGGAAATATCCAAATGCAAATATTTATTTTACTTCTCATTTAATGTTTTTGCTTTTACAATTTAACAGGGGTTATCCATGGCTTAATTATGCTATAAAAATGCAATTTCTTCCTGTGTGATGACAGTCTTATATAGTCTTATTATTGTATCTCTTCTGCTAGTATAGTAGGCATCATGCAATAAGTAGAAAAACCTTAATTATGCAATGCTTTTATCTGTTAGCTTCCATTTTAAGTCATAAATTAGACTCCATGATCATTTTTATTTTTTCTTGTTAAATGTTTTTTTTTGTTTTTTATCCCCACAACTGGAAACTATGGTGACAGAAAGCATTGACAAAAATTAAAAAAATAATCAGTGCTGGTGATTATTTGATGTATTTGGATGACCGGGGTTTGCGTTTTTTCATCACTAGCTTTTAATAAACCTGCATGCTTGGCGTTTGAATTCTGACACAGCATGTTGTCTTTCATCACTCTCCTCACCATCTGGAACAGTGCTAGGATTGCTAGGTATCTGGTACAGTGTTGTGTCTTGGTATATGATGTGCTCTATTGTTGTTGTTGTTATTGTTGTTGCTGCTGCTGCCCAACCTTTCTGGAAGCCCGCAGATCTCAATGTAGGTCCCAGCATCTTTCTCACTTCTGACACTGCATGGCTGCTGTCTCACAGTAACGATTCTTTTCTCAGGATGAAGGATGTGTCACTGACACAATCGCTATAACAGCCAAAATATTAAATTAGATATGCATTCATGTCTTTCAGCAGTTTTTACAGCATGTTTTTCTAACATGATGGAAACTGTAAGATTTTCCTGGTTTTTCCTTTATAAAAGTGAATGGAACCAGTGGGCATAACAGAGCTGAGACACACTGATATGAAATACGATAACCTGATGTTGAATTATTTAGTGTTCCCTGTCTGCCAAGACCAAATTCAGTATTTGGTTTGGATTATCAAGCATACTTTCTGTGATTAGTCAAGACCAGCCCTGGAATTTTTGAATTGCAGGGGCAAGGCCACCAGCCGGGCAGGTTCTATGAGGACAGAAAAGTCACATAACCGGGGCATCAAGGCCATAAGTGAAAAAGTGATTTAAGTGATTTCACTTAAATATTCAAATCTATTTCTAGTAGCATTAATGCCTTTTTTAAGAGACAGGGTAACATTTCTCAAGAAATAAAAGCACAGTTTTTATTATTTGAATAATTTATTAATTCATATTCAGGAAAAGGTTTAGGATCTCCTATCATCAGTACAGTCACTGAAGCCTCAATCAGAGCACTGAAATGTGACAGATACTTCCAGATACCTCCTTTTAAAATAAGTTAATGTTTTCTAGGTCCAGTCATTCGATTGTGAGACACACATAAGATAAGATAAGATAATCCTTTATCTTATCTCATTTGATTGTAAGACACACATGTAGATTTATAGCTAGATAGATAAAAACTTTATTGATCCCACAGGAAATTGTTGAACACACTGTATGTAGTTTACATATTTTGTCATATATGAAATGTATGTATAGCATTGTTCCCTGTAAAGAAATAGTCATTAACATTATTTTATAATTAACAACTTGAATAACATTTAAAAAATTAACAAGTTAAGTATTTAGACTGGTAAATATAACATGTTCCTGCGTAATATTATTACATTTACTATGTCAAGTAACGTGTTACAAATACAAACAATATTATACAAAGTTTATACAATATATTAACCAGTTGCTGCCAGGCAGACTTTGTGGGAAACAGCAAAGAGGCAGATGGCGGGTGGTCATTAAATTTTAAGAAGGGAATGAAGGCTGAACACGCCACGGATCTTTTCCTAAACCTAGGCAGTTTTTTAGGCAGTTTTTGTGCCTAAATTTAACCAAAAAGGCATTTGATGTTAAAGACGTGTTAAGGGTTTTTGTGTTGGGCCACATACAGTGCACTAGAGAGTAACTTTTGTGACTGTATGAGACGTAAAAGGTGTGAGGGACGTGAGCCGGACAAGCATTTACACTTCGAATGCAGAAGTTAAAGGGAAGGCTTTGTGTGTCAACCAGAGACTGCAAAAGGAGAAACCGTTTGTCCAGTCTAACGTAAAAGATCAATGCTGGGTGATACTCAGAGACTTTGTCTGGTTCAAGACATGATTATGACTGAAACTATGTCACTCTGTCTCTAAAAGGGCAATAATACTCTGTGAAGAATGTTTCTTGTCATTGTTCATTGTGCTTTGAATCCCTCCGTCTTCTCCCTTTTATCTGGTATCCTTCACAGTTTATTAAACCAGTGGTTCCCATGAGGTGGGTCACAGTCCACAAATGGTATCTGTTCTGAGTAGGTCACAATAATTTTGGTCAAAAAAAAAACCTTGTAAATTTACTTCTGGAACCATGATTTTATTTTCCTACTTTTCAGTGACTTAACTGAACAATATAAATAGCCTACTATTTGTGTTGAAGTTTATTTTTCTTATTAATTTTTGTTTCTCTCTTACTGCAATGCACATTTGTGCGTTGAGCCCTCACTTCTAATTTGGTTAATTTGGTTTTAATTTTGTGAAATAAGGGTTGCACAATGGTTTGCTCTGTGTCCTCACAGCAAGCAGCTCCAGGCTTTGAATCCACAGACAGGTGAAATGGATGAATTAAAAAAAGAATAAAATAAAAAAAAAGACTGAATAGGTTTTAAGTTGGTCTACCGTACTGGGCCCTGAGGCTATACCTGTTGGGAACTACTGCAATAAACCATGCTTACCACATATATGAAGCCTTCATGATTACAGTATGAAAGCATTTGAGTTCAGTTTTGTACACAATTAGCTTTACATTTCACACCTAAACCGGATATGATGTCATATTGTTGAGCAAACAGGTATGGTGTCTTAAAGCTAAAAGGGGCAGTACTTCTGTCTCACAGCTGACAGAAAGCCATCAACCAAGTAGTCTGTAGTCTGCAAGTGGAATATCAAAAGGTTCATGTAACACTGCTTAAGTCCATGGCTCATTTAGGCTCAAAGTCTTACAGTAGTCTGGTTTGTTGTTTTCCCACTTAATATGTGCCAACCTGCCCTTCCTGCTTTCTTTCTCCAATTTCTTTCTTCCAGGACTTTTTGGGTCAAACGTTCTGTACTCTTGGTGAGATTGTTGGATCACCAGCCAGTCGACTGGAGAAACCACTGGGGTGAGTTCAAGTCAATTTTGAGTACCTATGACTCCAAATGTAACTGAGCAACACCATGTGGTGCTAAGAGAGGAGCTAATAATGCTAATGGAAAAAAATGCTTCAGATGGTGTTTGTCCTGGGAAATTTATAGAAATGGACTAAAGATGGTGTTCATTTGTTTGGAAAGGATAAAAATCTGAGAGAAACGGAGTTTGGAGGCCAGAGAGTGGTAATTTAGTGAGACAGAGGAAAAAACACTGACAAAGAAGGAATGGGGGGGGGACAACAGCACATCCTACAGATGTTTTCCACAGATAATTATTGTCATTAAAGAAAAGGGTGAAGCACATAGCAAAATTACCCAAATTACGGTTCGTCTCCTCAGCATGTGCTCTCACACTGGCTGAGGAAAATGGGGTGTTAATGGGGTATCTTGTAATGTGTCTTTATGTATCTATCATCCATCTTCATCGTCATCACTGGCAGTGGCTGTGCTCTTGTGTAATTCGGGTCAAATCATTAGAATGTCAGTTTCAGTTGAGATTTGTGGGCTCTTAGATGCCTTGGAGATCAATAAGTAAGAAAGTTTATATAGACTACAACTGTTAATTAGCTTTGAGTCCGATGAGATGGTGTACTGGGACGAGTGGCACTTAAGTACAGTTAAAAATGTATTCTAAGCTGATTTTGGTGCAAATGGAAGTGTTTAACATATAATATTAAAGTTTAACGACACAATGGCCTTCATTCATCAAGCTATCATATAAACAAAGCATAATTCCTGTTTATCACAATGTGCATCTTCCCTCCCAGTTGGTATGCATGATTTATGCAAAGGCCTGTGGCTACCGTTAGATCACAATAACACGGAACAAAATGCACCTCTTGACGCCATCTCTAAAATCTGTGCTACACCGTGTGCGTCTGTCCGTGTGTGTCCCGTGAAAACCATGCATCTTCAAAACATCAAATTTTCATGAGCTGATGAGGTGCTTTTCAGAAACTTTTTCACAATGTATATCATATAAATGTTTTTTAAAAATACTTTTCTCAACCCATAAGATACACATAATTTCTCAGTTTGCCACAAAAATTCTGAATCACCAGATTTGGAGATACATTTTTTCAGTTGCACATGTTTAAAATGGAGAACATGGACTGATTACTTTATAGGTCTGTTGATCCTTGCTTGTCCAGTTGATTAGAGTATTTGGATGACCGTTCTCCTGCTCTGGGTTTTCCTCTGGCTTTGACTTTTCCAGTCTATTCTGTTGAGACACCACTATATAGCATACATTTGATGCAGTGACTGTCGTCAACACGGAGGGGCAAGAGGGGCACGTATCGCACATGAATGCAGTAAGAAGAATGCATCATGTTAGTAAAAGTGCGCATGAAGCATACCAGAACTGTTTCTCCCAGCACATATCGTTGAGAGCAGTGGTGGTCAAGTGAGCTACAGAGTGAATGAAGAGAGGAAGCCGCATTAGCTACAGCAAAGCAGTGAACTAAACTCAGAGAACTAAAACATTATTTTCCTCCTCTGCACAAGCCTGCAGGAAGAAACCACATGTTTACCAGATTTTGTGTGAATTCAGATGAAGCACATGTCAAACACATGCAGCCCTGCAGGTCTTCATACATCTCTCAACCCACCTGTTTTTCCTGAATTTAGCCAGTCTGTTACTTTATTTCTCTTGCTGTCTTTCATGGTGAATATTTTTACCACAAATCTCTCAAATTTTAGCCTTTCTAAAAGAAAAAAAGGTAACGGTTGATGGTTGGTAGAGGAGGTTGCAACATATAGAACAGTAACATCTAGTGACAAAAAGTCATTGAATCAAACAGCCCAACACGACAGAAAGAGCAAGAAGCAGAAGAAGAAGATAATAATGTTAAGAATATAGAAGAAGAAAATAGAGGCACAGGCAGGGTGTCTGCGGATATTGCCACACACTTCAAGTAGGTCATAAGCGAGGATTGAGAGATGATGCTGACTCTTCAGTTATGCCCAACCACAGTATAATATATTTCCATCACTTTTTGGAAAGATATCCAGACACATAGTGACTACACTTGCAGATTTAAATAGCATAGAAGAGTAGACTGTTGACTGTTGGCTCTCTGAGTGCACCTTATGCCATTCATGTCATGACTGATCATACAATGCAGGTTTCATGAACCAGAGTTTAATTAATGAGTGTTTCTTCGAATTCAGACACCGTCAGATATTAACCTCCAGCGTGATTACATTCAGGATTTGAGGTTTACGTGAACTTGACCAATGATGTGGAAATGAGTGATTCATGTTTCATTGCTTGAAAATGTCAAGACATTTCTCTGTGCCGAGCCAACTGAAAAATGTTTTAGAGCATGTGTTTTTCATGGTCAGTCCTCTGCTGCTTTCTTCACACACACACAAGACACAAAATAAAATAAATCTTTGTCTAAAAAGTGATCAAAGGGATCAGCGGTAAGATTATGGTGCTGGACTCTAACTCTCCCCTTACCTAAATGTGTGCTGTACATCAAAAACACACAAAAACCTTGACTTTATAAACATATACTATACACACACACACACTCTCTCTCTCTCTCTCTCTCTCTCTCTCTCTCTTTCAGAGTTGTACACAATTTATTAAGTGATTTAATAAATATAAATATATTCGTTGGTTAACGGGCATATGAATGTAAACAAGTGTATTTTATTCTTGCCCCATGTCCTCTGTTCTCTGGCTAATTGTAATGGCTTTAATCTTCCTGAAATAAGTGCTTGTTTAATTAGGCAGTAGCTGTTTTCATTATGGGGGAATAAAAAAAGGTCCTGATGGGAGGGCGGGAGGAAGAAAGAGAGAGAAAGAGAAGACAGAAGGAAATAGTCTGACCGTACACCAGAAGCACAGAGGTTGAAGTGAGGAAGCAGAAGGTGGTAGACATTATTCAAAGAAAATGACTAAATGCACTAATATTGCACAAGGTTTTCAAAAACGGGGCATATTTATTCATCATTCACCATATTCAGTGAAACATGGTCCTAACAAACACACAATGTATTTCTATTTTGCTGAGCTAACTAAAATAATGTCTTGACGCGACTGCGATTTTTATCCATGTGTGGGACATAAAAGAATTTTCCCACATTGTTTTACAGCCCTTCATTTTGTAACGGATACTGATGAAGCTTTTGCTTCAGCTGCAGAAAAAGTTGCACAACCCAGGAGGTCTTGATGTCAACAGCAGCTGCCTCCAAGTTGATTGATTTTGCATCTGTGTATTCAGGTATCACACCAAGAAGGCAGGATTGTATTGCACGGAGTAATTAACACTGACCAGTAATGAATGTATCAGCTTGCATGGCCTCTCTTGTCAGTATTTGATTACTGCACTTTTATTTACAGATTCCCTTTGAGGCCACTCAAGCACACACACACACAAAGTCATACAAACACTGGCACCAGAGTCAGCTCAAAATAATTTAGTGTACATGCCAAAATGTGTGTGTGTGTGTGTGTGTGTGTGTGCGTGCGCATTCATGACTATGACAGCAGAAGGGTTAGGGTTTGTAGAGGCATCCTCGGAGTCGTCTCCTGTCATAAAATTACAAATAATACGTCTCTGATATAAATGAGTATTGTGTCTATTGTAGGGCAGGTCCCTGCACTACCAGCAGAGCACCTGGAAGTTAAACTTACATGTGTTGTCATGTGGACAGATGATTTGTGAAACCATTAATCTAAAAATTTAGATTACTTCACTCTCCGTGATGAAGGCCTCATGGATGATCATTTTAGACAATTTTAACAAAGTGCTGCAGGAACTTCCTGTTTCTCAGGAGACCATGCATGAGCCAGATTTATTAATAAAGGCCTGGTCATCTTTTCTGACATGTGGATGTCACTTCTCGGCCTTTTAGCTTAGATCAAGTGAAGTATCTGTTCTCATCAGTTTAATATCTGATATGTCCTCTATAAGGGGACAACGTATTAAATGGGTTTTTAGCACTGGGAGCTGAAAAAAGGGCTTGTTTCCTTCGCTCCACACATCGACCTGGTGTTGCAGTGTTGCCGGGAACGGTGGCCAAGTGGTCTGAGGTGCTGCGTTCAGGTCACAGTCTCCCCTGGGTTCGAACCCCCCCCCCCAAAAAAATTAGCCAGCTGATGTGCCCTTGAGCAAGGCATTTAACCCCAATTGCTCCCCGGGCGCCGGACAATGGGAGCCCACTGCTCCTGTGTGTTTCACTGCATGTTGCATGTGTGTGTTCAGTCAGGTGTATGTAAAAAATATACTGATAAGTCTGAAGTTTTTGAAGTCGATATTGAAAAGCCCAGCCAGCAGCCTGTCTGTGACCTGTAAACAACGTCTGAGTGTCACCAGTAAGGACTGTGTCCTTGGCAACATGAACTACTTTCTCATTCACTCAGCAGGGAAGGTGCACTGCAATTAACCCTCACGAATGCAGACTGTTGGTTAGACAGAAAAACAAAAAAGACCTTGCCAAGCTGATTGTGCAGAAACTCATCAATAATTAATTTAAAAAGCTTATATTTTGAACTGTACCTTTGGCTTTAACAGCAGAACCTTAGACTGGTGGTGGAATATCAGTCCAATAGACCTTGTTTGTGGCAAAGACCAAGCAGAGAAGGCACAGATGTGATCAAATCATTCTCATGATTATTTTATTGAAGTGTTTCAGTGGACATTGTGTGCGCTGGTTACCTGGAAGGTTTAGTGAGTGAGAATTAATGTTCATGCTGTGTTTTTCCTGGTGTGACAATCAACATCTGCCATGATTATAAAATACTGAGACTTGTGTTTATAATCTCATGAAGCTTGAGAGTTCTCCACTGACTAAAATGTTAATGAAACTAATTCTTAGTGTGTGTGTGTGTGTGTGTGTGTGTGTGTGTGTGTGTGTGTGTGTGAGTGAGTGAGTGAGTGAGTGAGAGAGAGAGAAAGAAACAGAAAAGGCAGCACTTCCGCCAAACAAGACGTTTGTTTCATCTGAACATCAAAGGGTTTGACTCTTTTATGCTTGCTTCAGATTTTACAGTCCTCTCTTGCCACAGGCCTCAAATGCATATTTCATTAAAGAGATTAAAATTCTCTTGTCATTTATATTTACATAGGAAAATTATTTAAACTGAGAGTGCAGCGATGACGCTGGCTGCACATGGGCCATTTGTTTACTTTGCTCTTTCATACTTGGGGAAAATCTGAAAAAAGCAAATGCAGCATGTGTTACATAATTCAAAATGGTTTTCTTCCTTAAAATACAATGATTGATATTCATGAAGTAGTGTCCAGCATTAATAAGGAACCAAGTTATCGATTTGTTTCATTTACCTTTGTGGCCAAATGTACAATATGAATAATACAGATGCACAAAACTGAATGCACCAGTTCCCACACATAAACTAGTATACATTAAAAAAACAAACAACAACAACAACAAAAAAAAACAAGCTGAAAATGGATGCACCTCATGCATACTTCATGAGTATATTAGTAAGATGTGTCATGTGCAAAATTATTCTTTTCTGTTGTTCGCAAAATTCCACTGTGTGTGTTCTACACATTTAACAATAGAACATGCAAACTGAAGTGCCATTTATAAACTTCATTTTGAACAACTATGTTTGTGTACTCAATTGCATTTTTAATTTTTAATTAGTCTCCTCTACGAGTTCTCACTTTGACACCATTATATATCTCTTGTCTTTTGTTTTTGTCATTTATTTTTAAGCGTTTGATGATGAATGAGAAATCACTACTGATGATGGTTTACAGATACATGCATTATGAGTTAATCACACTGAAGTCTAGCCACAGCTATTGAAAAGTGATAAAACTGGGTGGTGTAGAGTTTGTAAATCCAACATACTCACTGGGTGAAAACGCATCAGACTGATCAAGGGCTTGTGTATGTGTGATTGAGACTTATAAAACAACAAAGCATACAGATGGCTAGGAGTGTGTAAAAGCGTATCTGCCTTTAGGCTCTAGACTAAACCTCTGTGTACAGTATACACACTGTGCTTGTGTGAGTGTGTGTCTGGTGGGAGAAACAAAACCATTTTCCTTCAGTTAGTGTAAATGAGAGGGAAATAGAGCCTATTATATTAACAAAAGATGTATGACTTGGAATTAGCCAAACATCCCACTAGCTAATTTAGCATGCTGCTGACACCCTGCTCTACTATGGCAGTAAACAGCATGTTTTCAGAAGTGAGTATTTAATTGCACAAAGGATATTTACGTTTTCGCTGTGGTGGCAGTGTAGCAGTGTTAAAAAAAAAAAAAGCCCTTTCGTCGTAGAGAATAGTAAATTTGCCAGTCAATTGCAGGTTTGCGAAAAGGTCTGAATGCAAACAGTTTGATTACCAGCTAATTTCCATTCTTAATTTAAATCCACGGTTATTCGTTCTCAAAAAATGACAAGAAGCAGCACTGGTTTACCCTCTATGCATTAAAAATCATTTGGCCATTTACTTAATTTTCTTATCTTTTATTTATTCTGTGTTTATCCTCTCAGAACAGTATGGCTCCAGGCAGCTGTGTCTTTAGTACTGAGTTTTATCTGTAATTCAGAAAACTTTTGCCCTCAACAGGTCATGGACACAACATCATTAACACTCAGTTTAATGCAGTCCAAATACAACCGCTCTGCAAGGGGTGCTGACTTCACAAAGCTTTGAACAATAAATTTTCATTTACATACTCACAGCTGTTGATCTAACTCAATCCACTGACTTTTCATGTAGTGCAGCAGCAAGTTGAAATTTTATCACGTGAAATATCATAACATGCGCTAGTTTTTTTTTTTTTAATCCTACAAAACTTTGACGTTTTACAGACGTGGTCGCTTTGACATTTGGATATAAAAATGTTTGAAATATTCATGCTCCCCTCAGAACAATTTAAAGCTTTTAAAGGCCCTTAACTTTTCGAATAGTGCCATTGTCAAGTCAAAATTCATTTTTTTTCCTCCAATATCTTGGTTTGTGACCAAATTCCTGCAAAATTAAAGATATTCCAATCACCCTCCTCTATAGAGTACCTTATTAGTGCTAATTAGCAAATGTTAGCATGCCATGCTAAACATGAAAAACTCAAATGGTGAAGCCTGAGAAACAGCAGCATGCAAGCATGGTCACTGTAGGCATATTAACATGCTACCATTAGCATTTAGCTGGAAGTGCTGCTGTGCCTAAATGCAGCAATATACATGAAGGTTAAAATATAAAGAAGGATGAAAGCAACAAGACAAATCAAAGGCCTATCATATGTTGAAAAGACTGTAAACCTACTGAACATATCAAGACCAATCATAACCACCAACCTCAAACCCTTAGTATAGATGACAAACAACTTATGAATTAAAATTAATTAATGAAACTGTGAGTGGAGCAATTCAGAAAATTTCAGCAATTTCTTTTCCTGATTTTATTTATTCAAAGTTGTTTGACTCTGTACACAAACTCATTTTCTGCAAAGCGCTCCCTACATCTGCACAGTTAGCATCCTGGAGCTGAACATAATACCACAGGTTGTTTTCCCACCAGAGAGCAGCTCCATCGCGGTTAGATAAACACAGTGATGATGGACAAGCAGCCAGAGGAGAATCATTGTCATCCTCTTTGTTATTTCCTCACAGCATCACTCAAACTCAAGCATTCATTCTGCATGTTTTCTTCTTCAATACCCTCTAAACTCTAACACCAACACACTGTACTTGTTTCTTCAATTTTTCCTCATGCATATTCTACTGAAATTGCATTACATCCTCATTGTTGGCTCTGTCTCATCAAATCCATGTGATACTGGCACACACAACAGATTATTAACCCTTAGGTCAATGCAGTGCGTGATTGCTTTGTGGCATTATGCAGAACACTCAGTACAGGACTTATTGAAGAGAGGTGTACAGATGTAGAGGGCCATGTTATTAGAGACCACAGAGGAGAGGATGAATACAATGAAGGTGAATTAGTACAACAGTGCGAAGTGGAGTCCAGATTAAGAACAGAAGACATCGGAAAGATCAGGAGGTAGCATATTCTGGTATTCCCTGAATGCCGACGAAAATTTCTAGAACAAAGCAGCAAAACAGAAGGAAATGATTTGTGAATGTGAATAGACACATGTGGGTCCAGCTGGGTATGATGACAAACCGAGCCTGACACCATAGCCTCAGTGTCTCCAACAGCTGGCTCCAGGCGCTCCTGGATGAAGTGACAGATACTGTATCTGCAGCCATTATAACTTTTGCAATGGGACAGTGATCTATTTATAGACATAAACTGTTACATTGTTAACTGTTACAGATAGCTCAGTGTTGCACTTTCAGGGATTAGAGATCACCTGCACATTTGTTCTGAATTTAAAGATTCAGTTGACAGATCAGTTTCCCAATTGGTACAATGGAGGTGAATAGATTTTTGTTTGCAGTCAAGCATAGTGACTTTTAGAAAACTCAACAGCAACCTGTCATTGCAGAAACGTTCTAAATCACAGACCACTCTGGCAACAGTTTTCAATGGGATTCTTTCTTTGGTAGAAAGGTTTCATGTCACTTGATGTAAACTTGACTCCAGACACCTTTGAGTTTATCTTCATAACACTGCTATCTGCTTTAGCAGGTACACTGGTACAGTCTGATGCAATCCAATGCACAGGTGTTGTTGTCTTCACTGCTAAACACCAACCATTACATTTAGCTGTGTACACTGACTCCCCTTGTTTCTCTCTATCTCTACGAAGCTATGGCGAATGTCACTATAACTTTGTCAGAACAAAGACCCAGGAGGATGATGCGGTCAGAAAGTTAAAGTAGATGCAGCGAAAGTTAGATGGAGATGGCTGAGTGTTGCTGGTCAGGAGAAGTGTGCGAATAGCAGGAGGACGAGCTGGCAGGTAGATAAGGCAAGCCTGGGGAAAACTAGTTAGTCCAATGAAACTCAAATGTAATTTCCCAGTAGAAGCACAAACAAAGCTAGCCTGAACTATAACTGTCAGTGTGGCAGAGCAATGATCTGGCGACGCCTGGGAGAACAGCTGGGCTGGAATTACTGCTGGGTTGATGAGTGGACTGAGGGCAGGTGTACTGCTGGCTGAATGGACTGCAATCAGGAGTGAACCGCTGAATGCCAGGAAGGAAGTCACACTGACATTACATGCACAGAGAGAGAGTTGAACAGAGAAAACACAAGACACAGGGGAAGAGAGAAACCCTGGGAAACATGGAAAATAAATAGCCAGGGCCACAGTTATAGACTCTGCAATTTGGCACAATGTAAGTACACAGCTCAACAAAATATTTAACAATGGTCTAGTCATATTTTGATACTTTAGTGTGAATATTATATCTCAAAATCACCTGAAATACAACAAAAATAATAAGCAGCTATCACACATTTTGTGCTTTTATGAGCCGCTTAGATTATTGTGAACTGTGCAACATCCTAAGCTGCTGGGAAGCCACACTGGGAGTGGATGCTACAAATATGGCCTCCAGCTACACCTCTGTCCCCCTGTGTAGTGTTGTTCTACATGCACTGGTGATGTGTTTGAGCTCATGTGGTCAGTGAAGAAATGTAAGGGGATATGTGTCAGAAACTGGCCTTAATTTTCGAACACTATATCAACCATCTAAAATCCAACATGCTAGAAATATTTACACCGAATTTGTACACGATGAGGACATTTTTTATATATTGTCTCATCCACTCTGCCCTCTTCAACTCCCCTCAGACCTTATTCTAACTTGAGGTCCACTTACAGTAGCCAGAATAATGAATAATGGATTCCCAGTTTAACACAACTGATTTGTGAAGCACACTGTAAACTTATAACTTTAAGATTCAGTTTAGATCTGAAGTAGAAGCTGTGTATTTCACTGGTGTTTTCGTTTTCTGCATACAAAAAAAGAAAACACTGCTTTTATTATGCCCACAGAGGCAGTAGTTCATACTGGCACCTATGAAGCCTGCATCTTAATCACTCTCATCACCTATAAGTTACTAGTAGACCTGCTGGGCAGCTGGGACTTCGGTGCCCTGCTCAAGAGCAGCTCAGTGACAGTTGTTATAGAGCAGGATTTCATTCAGCTTATCTTTCCAGACATCTCCAGCAGGTTTAAAAATTGAACTATTTGATTCTCCCTGCAGGCCACGTGTGTCTGTCCGACTGTGTCTATTTCTTTATACTCTGTTTTCCCATTCTTTGCTTCTTGTCTCTGCTGTCTCTATTCTCCCCTCACCTCACCTCATCTGTCCTAACACCATATCTCTTTCTGCTGCTATGGCTACCAACGACATTTAACCAAGTGTTTTAGTGAGCTATGCTCCACTGTACCTCATTGGTACCCATCTAGGATATGCAGATGCAAACAAACACAGACCCTTAAAAAAGTCCTGCTGTAACATCTCCTGTTGGCGTCGTCTCTGGGTGACATTTTTGTGTGATAAGGCTCTTGTGTATATTTTGGCTCCTGTTGCAAAAAGTGACATTTTGTTCTGTTTATGAGAATTGAGTTTTCAGCTTTGTGAACAATGGACTTTATGTTGTTGGCTGCCTTTGTGCTTACATTATTTGTCTAGTTGCAGGTGCAGTTTTAAAGTAGGTGGTGTTACCTTTGTAACTGGGCCAATGTTTCAAGGCATGATCATTAAGACTTTTTTATACTTGTGTGTGTGTGTGTGTGTGTGTGTATGTGTAGAATATAATAATAATAGTAATATTAATATAATGTAATGGCAATCAATGATGAATAATAATGATGTAAACAGCAAGGGTTTAAAATTTAATTTTGCAAAATAACATGCATACTTTGAATTATATTCTGTAATTCTGTAACTCTGTAATTTCCCAGTTATGGGACTAATAAAGGATTATCTTATCTTATCTTACATTCAGTTCTTAAAGGTTTGGTGTTCTGTAAGCAGTTTCCCACCTGTTGGAGAAACGGTTGACTAATCACAACTTTATAGGACAGAAATATGATTATCATCATCCTTCATACCTAGCTAGTTAGCCCCTAGGTTCATTCAATAAAGTTAGTGGCAAAAAATGTGTGCAAAAAACAGTACAAAAAGACTGCAAGTGTGGATGGAATCAACTGGTTAGTATTAAAAAAGAAAAACATGAACCTTAGCCTGTACGAGGCTGAATAAATGAAGGGTGAGGAAATGAAATTGTCTAAAAAGCTGAAATTCACACAAGCACGCACCATTGACTTCCTGTAACCAGACATAGCAGACAAAGTATGAAGACAAGCGAAAGGCGATATTAAAATCTAAATGAAAGAGCATTTCAAGTGTATGTAGCTTCTGCATGCTGATGTATTTCCAGGTGAACAGGTGCACACTAAAACCGGGGGATGTCATCTAAAAGGGTTAAGAAGAAATTTTTCATTTCATGTGAAAGTATGAGCAATGTGAGCACCAACATGTGGACAATACATTCCCATCTGTTAAGGAGTCATCCTCCAAAGTGTCCAAAGATACACACACACACACACACACACACACACACACATCCATCTGTATTTTCCTCCTGTGGCACGGTGAGCTAATGGAGGTCTGGAACAGTGGACTGATAAAGCTGTCATACCGCCTCCCTCTCTGCTTCTTTCTTTCTCTACCACAGAGTGATAAATCAAGTCTCTCCAATGGCATCACCTTCACAGAGAGACTGCCGTCTGCTAACACATGCGTACCCGCAGATGTGCACACAACACACACACTATCGCCACAAATACATTAGATCTGTGCTCTTCTGCTCGGGCTTTGAGAGTGGCTATTCATAGCTTCTAAACACAATCCCCTCACCTACCCCTCTTTGTTTTATTCTGTCATGTAGGTTTCATTTTCTCACCCTCACCCTCTATCTCTCGCTCACACACACTGACACACTCGTGACTCCCTCTCAGATTAGACTGCATTCCCCTGGATCTAGTAGCAGTGCTTTTCTTGCTCCCAGGGGAAGCCTTCATTGGTGGCCTTGGTTGCTGTCACAAGAATAATGTCTGTTCTGGGAATAACCAGGTTTCCTTCAAGACAAAGATCATACAGTAAATATAAGGAAGACTTATTTCCTTGGGGGGAATTTCAGTGGTCAGAAAAGAGTAATGACCAAGAGCGTAATTACTACTAGAGGGCTCCTTTTCCACATGAGTACCTAACCTCTTCCTCTACTCTCTCTGTCTCTCTTTAAGGTCGCGGCTGATGGGAAGCTGTCTTTTTTTCTAAGGCTGCACCTTACTCTGTCTCCTGGGAAGTCTATATTTAATATAACCACTGTAGAAGTTTGATGAAAGGAAAAAGACCCACAGATGGCTGCAATCAGTTCACCCTTAATGTTTCTTTGTGGTCTGGTAGAAATTACAATAACAGAATTTGGAGGAGGATGACAAAGTTGAGTCGTTAATTGCGATGAATTGAAGATGAAGATGTTCACATTTTGGGCTTTTAAAACTCACTTTTGAACCCAGGACGTAAAAGCTTTGACCAACTGACCATTGCCTAAATCGTCTCCGAGCAGAGATTATCTGATCATAGTTTAGCTTTTATTTCTGATGCCCTACTTCTGTTAGATCAGGCTTTCATCTGTCTGACATCCTGTAGTCTGAATCCACCCTTAGAAATTGATGAAACAGTACATTTATCTAACATATGCTGCAAGCATTAGCATGTCTGGCTAACTTCAATATTGACTGAGCAATATTTCTAGGGCCAAGTTCAACACCATTTAATAACCTAATTAGTTTGTGGGGTTATAGATTAATGGATTACGAGTCACATCCACTGTGTAGTATTCATCATGTATGCAAAGCATGTAGGACACACTGAAAATCCGGGTTAGAGGGTTCTTGATTTTAAACCAAATCAGATAGAAATATTAAAAAAATGAGCCAGGGATGGCATTTTAATCCAACTCATGCTGCTAATATTATGAATAATACTTTAGTTACCTCAGTACAGGCACTGATATATGCTCATGTCATTATCCACCTGCTGACCATTTGCACTGTTTACCTCACCTACTTGCACTATGCTTCCACCCTGCACTACCTCACTTTTGTACTACCTCCAGAACCATATTTATTTTACTTATCTTATTTTATTCTTCTATTATATGTGTAACATGCCTCCTACTTGGCTAACTATAGCTGATGAAATCATTTGCCATTTCAGCCGACCTGCTCTCCCCTGTCTGAAATCATTGGAGCTGCTGTTTCAAAAATTTTGAGAAGTAAATCTGCAAAGTTATAACTGTAAACTGCATTAGATGCCATGCAGGAGAGGAAAGCTTGACAAGCGTGGCAACAGCTAGCGGGCCAGGGCTTAGTGTACAGTCAGCTGGAACATTTCAGCTCTCTGTATCACCTTTTCGTGTCAGTCACAAGCATCAAGAGGTCCAGCAGTAAGCTGCTCTAACAGAAATCTTTTCTCAGTGTGGCTGCAGTTTGTCTCATAAATTAATCAGTGCTCTTTTCAATATTTGAAGTACAAGCAACCAGTGCTTCCATCAAGGAAGGAAGGAAGGAACAGGAGAGGGAAGAAATTTTCCCACTAAGCCCTCCAGCTTCTGCTTTACAACTGACAGGGAAGTCTTTGATGCTGAGATGAAAAGTGACGACTTTCATGCCCAGAGAAGCTCACGTGTGAGGGACTAGGTGAAGTGAAACGGATGGTTCAGTGGTGACGAGCTCCATGGCAATGTGCTCACCAGGGAGGGGCTCAGCCCTCTGGAATATCATCAGCTTGATGCAGGATCAAATCTGATAACACAGGCTGAAATACATGCAGGAGCTGAAGGCAGCATCATACACTGCTCACTGAGTGAACTGATGCGGAAATGCATTTTAAATCAGAAGTACATGTTGTCTGCGTGACTGGTACAAAGTGTTGGCATACTGTTTATCAGACAATCTTGTGTTCAGATTCAACACGTTGTATGTAAAAACAGTGCTGTGTGACTGATCCATCTCCTCATTAAGGTCAATATTTAATCACATTTTGTAAGAGGCAAGGATGATTGGCAAAACATAATATCTGCTGTGCCAATTTTGTTAGCTGTGTGGCAAAAATAGTTAAAAACAGGAGACCTTGGAGCAATTGTTTGATGAGAATATATATTTATATATATAAAAAAACAAACTAGGTAATTAAACACAAATTGAATGTTTAAATGAAGGGAATATGATACGATGTTGAAAAAACATAGTTCATCATGAAAAAAAAAGACCTAAGAACATTTGATCAGGAGCAATAACATGGATAATAAGAGTTTTCTGTCTGACTGCTCAATTTAATTTGTTTTTTTACCCTAGAGTTTGATTCATTTACCTCAGTGCAGAACTCACTCTAACCTCATTTAAAACAAGTAACCTCAATAACAAGAGAACACAACATGTTTTCACACTTATGCTGTCCCTGTAGTCTGTCGGGAGCATGTAGATGATGATTAACCGCATGAGACTATCAGTGCAAAAAGTTCAAAGTGTCCACTCTGATGGGGAGCACTCAGAGCTAAGATGGCTAAAGACACAAAGTCAGTAGCTGCAACAGTTCAAATTATGCAAATTTCATAACCTGCCCGTGTTCATAAGAGTCTGTGTGATCCATCCCCATGAAGGCTAAAATTAAGGAATTTTGGACCGTACATTACATTATGACTCAATTAACCCACTAAATGACATGATGTAAAAAAATTTGCCGCAACGACCTCCTGTTTGTGGTTATTTGAATAAACACAAAGTCTTTATTAATGGTGCACATTCCCAAACAAATTTGCAAGTAAAATGTGACCTTTGTGGCCCCTGAGGCTCTGGGGCAATTGCAGACTTTGTCCAGTTGGTAATCAAGCCCAGGCAGACAGATTCACAATTTGCATCTTCATCCATTCGCTATATAAGATAAAGAGAGAAGCTGTGTTGGGGCAGGGCTACAGGTGCTCCAAAGAAGCTGAATTATGAACCACGACTGATATTTGAATCTGAAAACTGACACCAAAATGCTGCCCAGTGGTTTATAATTCAGTGAAATAAGACTCTGACTCTGAGGAATAATGTTTGTTTATTGCCAGTCTTTATAACTATGATGTAAGCAAAAACTACAACATTTACACTGCAAAATCATCTATCAGGAATATGCAGTCAAACATAATAGGCACAGTGTGTCACTGGATGGAGATGAATAATAAAAATTGGACTAATTGAAATTCTGACCCTGCACTAACACCCCTGCTGTGTCAGTAGTTGTCTCATTGAAGTGAATGACGGGATTTAATTTCCCCTGTTGTCTGTCTGGACATGGCCGAACTGTGGTGATCATCCCGGATGTGAGCAGGATCATGAAACAGGTTGGCTAACCCTGGCAGACCCATTAATAGCAAATGGCAAACAGCTTTTTCCTGCATGTTGCTTTGGAGTGAAAAGAATGTTTGTTGTCTGGATGAGAGCTCATCCGGTATTGATACCCTTGTGTCTAATATCTCTGAGCAAAACTCTGTATCCGCTGTCTGCGGGCAGCAATTGATCACGGCTCACTCTCTATCCAAGCTGAGCCATTTGTTAGGAAAACAATTTTTCTGTCATTGTGGATTCAATTGGAGTCATCCATCAAGCTGACAGCAGGTTTCCTGCACTAAATTAACAAAGTCAGGAATGCTGCTGAGGATTAACTGTTTTATCAAGTTACAGTGCACTCTGAATTTAAATCTTGCAGTCATCTGGTTGGGAATCAGCAGACTGATGGAAATCCACAGGACACACGCTACTCCTGCACTAAGCCCAGGCTGTTTAAACATTTGGAGACAGCTATTTTGGCAAATTGCATTGATTTTCCTCCAAAACCAATTTGAGGACTCAGCAGCATTGATGGCAGACAAAGCATTACCAAGATTGGCTGCCACTGTTAGGATGCTAATTACTTGAGGTGTCATTTGCTTCCCAACAGAAAGAGGGGGGAAATACTTATGTTTTTCCATTTTACCTCCTTTGTTTGTGGCTATCAACAAAAGAGAAGAGAGTGAAAGGAGAGAACACGTAATAAAATCTGTTAAGTCAATTTAATGTGCACCTGTTTGAACACTGGCTTCTCCTCAACATACTTTTCTTCATCTGGCTTGTTTTGAAATTACATTTCCAGATACTCGCTTTGGCAGCTTCTGTTCAGGCAGATGAAAAGGCAATAGCAGAAATGGAGTATGAGCTAAAAAAGCAATAATAAGAGACATCAATGAAGTACCACTGCCCCTAATTACTGCGTATCTGTCTCTGACTAACTTTATTTCCAGGTGTGAATGAAGTGCGCCACAGACCACAGCTCCTCCACCTTGACAGACATGGCAGTGCTGCCTTTTGATGCAATGTGTGCTTCATTTGAGACATGATGAATGCTGTCTCTCTCTCTTTTTCTCTTTCTCTCATGCATACGCAGCCATTTCACTTCATTTCTTGTCTTTCCTGGGTGGCTGCTCACTCTGTCTATCTTCTATTTGATTAATGGTACCATCTCTCGAGTGGCTGCTGTAATAAAGTCAAATGAGGTCTCGAATGGCTGAGGCTTTGTAGAATCAGCAGTGGGTAATTGAGGAGGTGGATATCTCAGGTGGAGGTCTGTGTCTGTTCTCTGTCCTCATGGCACTGAAATGGTGTTTCACTTTTCCCTTCGGTGAAGTTAGTGAAGTCAGTAATTGTGTAGAGTGGCCCTGCTTCACTGCACATTGTTGTGCATTTGGATGGTTGTGCTCGTGTCTGAGAGGTTGCAGAGCTGGTGGGATGGAAAAAAAAAACATGCCTCCTCCCTGAATGCATGAAAGTGTGCTTAGTTTGTCTCCTGAAGAGTACAGTGGCACAGGAGTGATAATTGAAATGTTGTAATCCACATTACCTTCTTGAACGAACACTGTTGTTCCTTTGTCAGGAAGACATGTTTGGCTTTCCAGGCTTAAATCTGTCAGAGGAATTTCCAAAGACATCTTGTCCGAAACCTGCCTGGTAATCCTATCTTCTTTCACCAGGCAAGATTTTACTCTTTTGTGTACATACTCAGCTTTATACAGGATTGTCTGTGATACCAAATAGGCTGTTTGGGATGTTAATGGTTAATAGGTACAGCAAAGCTTTCCATTCCTACTGGGAATATGGCTGACCAGTTGCCCCAACAACAGCCAGCCAAGAAAGCACAACACCACACACAATATGACCTCAAGATAGACTTCAGAAAGCAATCCACGAATGTGTCAGGTCTGACATTACAACCTGACTGACTGTTTATTGTTCTGTCGTGTCAGTGTTTGACAGCGCCAGTCAAAATCCCTGTGGTCACTCACACTGAAGACATTCAGAAACTCTTTCATGCCATGTGATGAGGTGTCCATATCTTCTCGTGGTGGATATTTTTAATAAGCCTTTTGTGAACCACTGTCATGGCCACAAAAGTTTACGTTATCTAGTAGGGCAGAGATTTTTGGGAGATTTTAGTTTATTTCTCTAAAGTTTTAAACCCCTTTGACGATACATTTCATTGGTCCTGAATTGACGGCTCTTGTAAAGGGAATGTTTTTGCTGCTATATTGCGGCCGTAATATCACTTTTGATGGGCCAAAGGCAAACTCACAAGATTTCATTTTGAGTGTATAATCAGAACAATCATGTCAAGCTAAGCAGAAACTAAAAGGCTAAATGTTTTAAAACAAGTACATCCAACACTTGGCCATCACAAATGTCCTGTCCAGTGACTCAGAGTTTCAAGACAACAGATGTTTGCCATATTACACTTAATGAGACAAACTCAGCAGGCACTAAAGTCCCAATCACCACTGTCCTCATTTGTTATCTCCAATACATCCTTTACACACAAAATGACAGCTGAAAAGAACGGAAACACACCTAACAGTGTATCATGTTTATTTCTCACACACTGCATTCCAGTGATTGCAGTTACTATACAGCCAGTACTTTGTTGTATATCCTAATTATAAGTACATTTAAATAATTCCCACAGTCATACCTCTTTGGCTCATTAGTCTGAAAGGGAGCAAAATGAACTGAAAACATTGATGACAAAGACTTGTCCCTCTGCTCTGTTGCCTAATTGGTATCTCTTTGGTGCTGCTGAGCTGAGGGTGTGTCACCAATTAAGGCAATTAAAATGAGAAAGGGAGAAAAGACGGGGGACTTATTCCAATAAGGTGTCACACTTTGTGAAACATCTCCCATGGAAGAACATCCTGTACTGGGCGAATCTGCAAAAGCCTGTACATTCAGGCATTCAGTCCAATTCCCATGATTTGTTCTTTACCTTGTTCAATAGCATGACAGATACCCTGTGGTTAAATTTAGTAAAAGGTTACATGTAAGTTTAATAAGAACGCAAATTAATGTATTAACTCTGGGTTTTCGACAGGACATGAACTTCTTACATGACCACTGAACATTTTCACTGGGCATAAATCAGAAGGTGCAGATTTATATGGATGTGGCTCCTAGGGACACTTGAATAAAAAAATAGCCCCTACTTTATGTTAAATAGAGTTTAACACTGACACTGTGGGCATCTGCATTTATCTCCTTTGGCAATGACTATATTGTTTTAATTTGTATTCATTACTTCCTTTCTCTGCCTCTCCATCTCCTTTAAATGTTTTTTTCTTTACATATAGAGCATAAGCTTCAACACTTGGCTGAAGCTTTAAATCTTAAAATGTCTGGTGTCTTGTGTTTGCACAAATGGAAATATTTTAGGTATGTTTTTATTGACCCAAGTTCGCCCAAAATTACTGTTTTCAACTCTAATTTAAAGTTCTTTGTCTGAACAACTTTTGGCTTCACAGCATGACCTTTATGTCATCCACAGCACAATGCGAGCTGTCCACCACAGATTTGACTCATTACATTGTACAAAGGGAAACGGACCTGACAGTACCTGACCTGCATGTGATCCTGAAGTGATTAGATGATGGGAGATGCGTTGAGTCAACCGTACTGTAACTCTTGTCCAATAATAAAAAAAAATTTGATCTGTCAGCTGTGTTCAATTTGAGTTTGATGCTTGGCATTCCTATATTTTTTCACTCTATTTTATATTACTTGCCATAAATGTTTGTTGTACATGTGCTAAATGACCAGCAAGTTTCTTTCTTTTAATATTTAATGTGGTGTCTTCTTTACAAGATAACCCAAGTTGCAAAATTTGGTAAGCATAAGTATCCATAAAGTGAGGTATTCTAACAATAGCAAGCAATATTCATCATCAGTAAGTGCCAGAGTTGAAGCCTTGCTTTCAGCAACCATCCGCCTTTATGCTTCCCAGAACATGCTGATGAACATTTGGTCCATTTTAATAGCAACTGATAATCACCACCTCCAATAGGCTTGCTAAAGGAATCCCCCACGGTGCTTTTACTTTCCTGCCTCCCACTCAACTCAGCCCCAGAGTGCAGTTTGTGGCCTGAAGATCAGTAAAAGCCACCAGGAGGCTAAATGCCCTGCTTTCTTTTATTCTTGATCACCATTTTAGACAAAAGCTGCGCAGAGGAATGGATTAGGTAACCTGTGGGTGAGAACCTGGCACTGAGACAAACCCGAACACTGGTGCAGCTGGAAGACATTTCACTGACCAACATACGACACACTGAATTTAAAGTGTGCACTTCGCAACATATTAAGGGTTGTGCCTCTTTTCTTGAGATTTTGTGCATGTACAGCATTCCAATCAAGATGGACAAGTAAAGATAATTGTTTATTACAGCAGAGGATGTGATAATTAAGTTATCAGTGAGCCTTTGGTGCTTGGACTCTACAGGGAGATTTTATATTTGAGGTCCACCTGCCCCTGACAGCAGCAAGATAAACCCACCAGTATAGCCGAAACACTGGTGGTGGCGGCTGACGCTGCTGAGGCTGATAGTAACACATAACACATAAAGTGTCAATTAGGAAATCAGCCTAATACCATATTAAAAACAAAGCCATATATGAACAAGATATAGAAAAACTTCATGCATTTATTTTCTGCAAGCTTTTGTAACGGTGTCTTCACAGGTCTTGGTAAATCAATCAGACAGCTGCTTGTCCTGAACACTTCTGTTGGGCTCCTGATTTCGCCGTCCTGAAATCAAGCTGTACTGGCTTCCTTTGTGTCAAAGATTGATTTTAAAATCCTATCACTTGACTATAAAGCAAGTAATATGCCTAAATACATCCCTGATTTACTTAACTTATGTTAAGATCAGTAACAGCTGTTTCCAGATATTTTTGTGTCAATAGAATTGAATTGTAAGTTTTGAGAAATATTTCAAGAGTTTTTGCAACAGATTGTTGCCTGACTAGTGGCCATTTTTCCTATCACGTCCTTAACAAGTCTGGAGTTTTGCAGGTCCTCATTGGCAGGTAGCTGATAGTAAACAACATTCTCAGGAATGTGAACAACATACAATACATTTCAACTGATCTGACTGATTTGAACCAAGACTAATTATAAATGTTGAGCCTCTCATTACCAGCAGAGGAATCTTCCTTTACTTGACAAGGCAGATGATGTTCTCCCTGTTTGATGGGGTCATGGATTGCAGTCCACAGGAAAATGAAAATCTTGGTCTTTTTCTTGGCAACTCGACTGCAAGTATAAATGAGCAAAAGAGTTGTACTGGAAGTGAATTCTTAACAAGAATTCAGCCGAAGGTGATGACAGCACCCCATGCTGAAGAGTCAGTCTCCTGTGCTTGAAGTCGTCATTCTTAATGACGAGGTCCACAAGAGCAACGTGATTTGCAAACACTAATAATTTCACTGATGAATGGCAGGGTGTAATCATTTCTGTGGTTGGAATTAAGGTGGTAAGCACGTTTAGTTGTGAGAAAAGATGGTGTAGGAGGTATGTGTCAAGTTCTAACTCAGTAAATTGCTTTCAGCCTGCCAGAAAATGCCAGAAGATTGATGGACGATGTACCATCAGACAATTTTCTATATCTCGGTTCTGAATCTGAAGTTCTCCTTACAGGCAAACTGCAGGCTGTTGAGCAATGAAGCTGAGACGTATTCAAAGTCAGGATACAACAAATAGGGCTTCATTATGTCTGAGATGTCTGAGCGGAGTGCTGCTGGCACAAAGTAACAGCAGAAACTTGCTCCGGATATCTTAAAAAGACATGTAATTTTTTACAATCTTTATATGCATCCCCTTAATGGGAAATACAACAGCTTTACCACACAACCCAATTCACTGTTTTGCAATCATTCCAAATAGAAAGCCCAACAATTTAGAAAACTTTTGGATATTAATAGCGATTGATTGAATTCAACAAAATGCCACAGCTCTGAAAAACTCTGCTCAGTTCTTACATGTTCGACATGCAAAGTTCCTTGTGTATTGTGACTTTATTCTGTGTGCCTTGTACGCCTATATGTGCATCATGCAAATGTACCAACTCCAACAATGGAAAAGGACATGAGCATTTACAGACTACAAACATATTGAATGGCTAGTAAAATATCACCTTCTTCACTGTTCAACACTAAGAAAAGTGTTGCTGAAAAATTCTGTGCATTTATCCCCTGTGTTGAATTTGACATTGAAAACGGGTTAAAAGCCACAATGTCATTGATTTGGGTGTGCAGACCCTTTCTGCTCCCTCTCTTTATCGCTTTCATTCTCTCTTTGTCCTTGAGTGCTCGAGTTTTTTTCTTCTCCTACAATAACATAACATACTACAACTTGTGCAAACTGAAAATCTTCCATAGATGTTGTGTCATGCTGCCCTCAAGCTCAATTCACTCTTCAACCTTTTTGCCCTTCTCCCTCACTTGAAACCTCTCATTTTTCTGTGTTAATCAGCGGTGAATTTTCCAGCCTCTCAGTCAGGCTGTTGTACAGAGTGAATCAATGAGGGGGCTCTTCTTTACTGTAGATCCCTCTGGTAGAGTGCTCTTCTGGAAGGTCTCCAGCACAATCTCACTCTCAAGATGTTTGATTATTTACAATGGCCCTTGGCCCTGGATACAAACTTCTGAGCTTCAAGTTACTTGAATGCTTTTGTGCTTTTACTTGGACCCTTGTTTAGGTTGGAACAGTTGCAGGTGTATTCATTCGTACAGTATAATAAGGTGAATATTGTACTGCAGCGTGAATTATGAACATTCAGTCCAGTGTGAAATATCTCAGGAACCTCTTGAGGGGTTGGGTTTACATTTTGTGCAATGATTGCCACAGAATGAATCCTGCTGACTTTGGTTATGCTGTGACTCTCCCTTTGGTACCATAAGGTGGAGATTTGTGTTTTTTAGTGAAAGTCTCACCAACTTTTGTATGAACTGCCATGCAGTTTGGTTCAGATATTTTTATGTCTCACTCAGGATAAACTATAATAACCTTGGTGATCCTGTGATATTTCATCTAGTGCAAAATTTCCCTTTGTCCACTACTTTCTCCACACTGTGACTCAATAACCTGCAAAACAAATCACATTCCTGTTGTTCTCAGCTGTTGTTTGTATTTGACAGTAATTAGCCCATCTTAGCATAAAGGAGATTGTGAAAATGGTAAACATTATACTTGCTTAGTATCAGCATGTTAGCATTGTCACAGTGAGACTTCATCAAGCTGAAGTCAGCTCATAGCACCACTATGTCTAAGTACAGCCCCAAAGAGCTGCTAGTATGGCTGTAGGCTCTTATTCTTGCTAATTGTAAGCTGGAAAGAGAACTGAGAATAGATTGAAAAATTGCCCAGTAGTTACACACTTTCAATCCTCTCTCCTTTTCTTGTCCATCTCATATCCCCGTTGGCAAAATTAATTTAGCTGTTCCTTATTCACAGCAGCTTTGTTAGTTAGCTTTAGTCTTTGACTCCCTGAAGACTTCTGTAATTGCAGGTTCTTACCACTGTGAATAAAAAGTGTGTGCATGTGTGTGTGTACGCTTATTCTTGTAGCTGTTAAGACAAAAACCTGTTTACACAGTCACATTGTGAGGACTCGCCTTACTTATCGGGACAAAAAGCAAGTCTCCACAATGTAAATCACTAAATATTAGGGAAGACTTGCTTTAAGGTTAATTTGAGGTTAGGATTAGGATCAGGCAAGTAATGTTTATTGTTATGGGCAGATGTTGGTTAATCCTCCAGGAAATTAATGTAAGTCTATGTAACGTCCCCGAAAGTGATGGAAACACAACTTTGTGTGTGTGTGTGTGTGTGTGTGTGTGTGTGGGCACTTTAACATAGAACCCTCCTCTGTTTAAAATCAGAGACTCAAAAGCGCCCCTGCATGTACCCTGTGGGTCTTTGAAGCATTGTGTTAATTGATAGGTTATATTATGCATGCACCACTGCTTTGACTCTTCCAAGAAAAAAAGAAAGAAAGAAATTTTCTTTTCAGGCATTTTAAGTTATTGCAGGAAGAGCTTTCTAATTTACCCAGGTGCAGTTCAAAGAATAAAACTAACCTAACGCATTTATTAGATTATGCTTTCAGGTTTACAGTAATATGATGGAGCAGTATCTTTTATTTGTGGCACCCTCAGGAGGTCTGTTCTCCATCACTAAGGGAAATTAGAAATCAAGTCTGAGTGTGAGTCTTTTTTCTGTTGTTGTTTTTTTGCTGTTGCAAATCAATAGCAAGGTGCAAATGAGATCTTATTCAATCGTTTTCATCTCCTCCTTCCAATATATTCTTGAGCGACAAGATGGGTGGGACTCCTGGCATGCACAGGCATACAAGATGGATCAAATCCAGCAGTAGACAAATTGCAGTTTAACATCAACTAATTTGTTTTTGTGTCTGTGAGTTATCTAAAAATAATACACTTACAAAATATGGTTTTTTACAATCATGGCCACAGAGAGTGAAAGGATGTTTCACAAATGAAAATAAACTGAATAGATTGTTGTTGGTTTGGAAATGTGCAAGTGAGCAAACATCAGCTTTTAGGACTTTTTGATGCTCACATTTCACCATTTATACACATACAGTGTTAAAGCTTATGTGCATGAAAGAGTATTATTAATCAACATAGACCTTATAGCACTGAGGAATTTATCAGCCAACTAATGACCAGTAAACATGGAGTTTGAAAGACAGAATGTTTGAAAGCCTGTGGCTAAACACTGTGCTGTTCATGTAGTTATTGCTGCGTTGCGCTGCAGCTTCTGTGTAGCCACAGCTTGTCAGCACAGCTCGGGTTCACTTGTGTAATCCAAACTATTTTGTTCGTTGATTTTCACTTTTCATTGAACTTAAGAGAACAGGCTATTTCTGGGAAGTCCAGAGAGGGAATTGATTCGGTTACAGGAGGTGAAGGAAGGAATGAGCTGAGAAGGATGTAGATATGTAGGAATTTGTCTTCAGAAGGCTACACTGCTGGATTGAAAGCTGATGGGGTGCCAGTGTGAGTGTGTAAGAACTTGGGTAATAAAAAACACTCACTGTTTCCTGCTTGACTCACACTTTCAACCGGGATGGTTTCCCCACCTGAAGATCGATGGGGACTTTTACTGAATGGATCTCCATCAGCCTCTTAAAACACACTCACCTCTGCACATAGAGTAGAAAGCATTTATACACACAGCTGGGGAGCACTTTATCCAGTCTTTTCATCTGTGAATCTGTCAATCTTTCGTGGAAGTTGATGGAAAGAAATCCTAACTGCAGTACGTTACGTGCAACTATGTTGTTTGGAGACAGCAATTACCTGGAAATTACTAGTGAGCTTTGACTGAAATCTTTCAGTTCTCCTTCAAGACATTCATATTCAGCTTGACACTGGTGCATATTACTGGTGCATATCAGGGCATGATGCACCTTGTGTATTTTTAGTTTAAAACTAAAAAGAAAACCTTGGTTGAGGTTAGCAAAAAGATCACGGTTTTATTAAAAATTGTATTAGTTGACATATCTCGGCACATTTCATCTCTGATCTTTCCCTAAACATAAATACTTGAAGTTGGCTAGTTTAATCATGCATGCCAAGAACAGATACTGTGGCAAAAAACAACTAGAATGTGTTCACACTTAATGTTTTGCGTATATATATTTGTATGTATAAAACACAAGTAACTGATTACACACAGATTTATTAGGAGACAGGACAGCCCTTTCCAAAATTAATGGAATGTCTGCCATTATTAAGGTATGTGTTTATAGGCACATCAATAAAACCAACCCGTGACTGCAGTCTATTGGGCAGGTGCATGGGTCATACCAGCATGCAATGGGATTCCTGCATTGATAAGACATCAATATTATATGGTGACAATTTTACTTTAAAGAAAGGTGGAAAATTACATTTTCCCAAAGTTGTGCAACTGCTCTCCCACCAGAACTTGAATAAAATATGCATGGCAGAAGTTATAAGGAAGAATGGACATACAACACTTACAAATTCATTTAAGCATCCTAGTTGGCTCTGCAGACTATTAGCAAATGTGAATAGCTTGCAGGTGAAAGTGTGTAAAGTTCAGACTTTAAAGCCTGCAGTTCACTGATCATCCCTGCACTGTGGGACAAAGGCCCAGTGACTCCCTATGCAGTCCCACTTTCCAACTAATAGGCCACATTTCTCTTACTTTGACACACAACTGAAGAATGAGATAAATAACACACATAAAGAATGATCACGATAAACTTCACTATCCTCAGGTAGGCCAATGAGATAATGGCTTGGAGGATCTCATATGTCGACGTTACACATACAGATAAATGCAATATATGTTCTGGAGAGGCATGGGGGATGTTTTATTGATAATGTTATAGACCTTAAATGGCAGCATATTTTATATGGTAAAGCTCTATACATTTCTCACCCTGACAAAGGGTTGGATGGATTTTGTTTAGATACAATTATTAACTCAGTTCAAGCTATAAGACCAGCATGGTATTAGGACAGGAATTCACTTAGAGGCAAGACTATTCAGTACTTTGTAGACAAGAAAACAAGCTTTTTAACTTAGTTCTATAAATGGTGCCAGTGGGAGGGGAGAGTTGGAGTAATGTAGTTTTATCTTTCTTGATAATGTAAAAAGCCTTGGCAACACAATTCTGGAGACAGAATTAGAATGTCTGAACGACTGAGTTGCAGTAGCATAATAAAGGGGTTGGATAAAAGTGTTGACAACTTTCTCCAAGTGGAAACAGCACAGAGTCTACTGAAGCTGATTTTACCTGATATCTTTTTAAATCCAACTTCAATGCGGAATCTAATTTCATTGACAGATTTTTCCTTGTAGTTTGAAGTAAGAGCAGGCAGTCACACCAGCTTTTTAGACAACAGAAAATCTACTACTAATGGAACTGGCTCACTTAATTTATCCACACAGAGTGAAATCACACCACTGACCAACGAGCCAGCCTTTTCAACAGTGTTGATCCTTGAGGGGATGGTGAAACAGAGAATCCAAAATGAACAAAGCTGTCTTAGCATAACTTTACCTTATTAGCTGCATTACAAAACCACTTAAATAAGTATAAACTGCTCCACAAAAGACTAATGGCTTGCTGAAAGCAATTAGGCAGGAGTTGATGGTAAAAGTAAGCCATCTGAATTAAGTTTTTGAACTTAGATTACTGAACCCGCTGTCGACCAAACTACCTAGCTTGCTAACTTGGCAGATAGCAGTTGGTGGTTTGAGACTTTGGGGACCTTGAAACCTTGAATTACAGGGTGTACTGTTCTGAGCATAAGATGCTAGAGGGCAATTTTTAATTTTAGCTAGCATGTTAACTCACAGATTTTGGAACCATATGAACAGCACAAATCACATAAAATCTGATCTTTTTAATACAAGAGGTTTCAGTCTTATATCTCATTGTTATCATCCGTTAACAAGGAGATAACAAGGAGATAATGAGGAGGTAACAGCTTCTTTTGCCTATGAGGGTTAGTTCAGGATCAGTTCTGTGATCAGTTCACAATAGAATCTCACATTGGTCACATTTGAAAAATTATTTGAAAAGGCCAGACAAAAAACAAAAATCAGATCTGAGTAATAAACAGAAATGGAGCATTAAGGATTACAACATGAGGTCAGACTTATTCTCTTTCATCCTTGTGTCGTAACTATGTTTTTTGAGAAATAATAGTTGGAATTATGGTTATAAATTTGGGTGTCATTAAAAAACTGTTACAAGAAACATTTTCTTTTCAGATCATTTACAGGTAGCTTTACCACCACAACTTCTCATACAGCCTCTCGTTTGTTCTAATCTATGAACTCCATTTCATGGGCATTACAATTCAATTCCACCTGTCACCTTGAGCGGGATAACAGTATGAGGAGATTTGGTCTTATTTGACAGCCTGCCTGCACTTGAAATACCCAAACACAGAAATAGATACACACTGTAGAGACATTACTAAGACACAGGCTACATCTCCTCTTGTATTAAACAACAGAATAGTGTTAATTGAGACAGTAACAGGAAAGAAAAGAGAAAAAAAAAGCTGACCACGAAATGCAGAGAGAAGAAAAAACACTGAAGAGGCTTCAAAGAAATTAGCCAGACCCCCTGCTCTCAATTTGAGTCAAGTTTAATAAGCACAACAAGGGGGCTGAGTTTTTGATGGCCTTTCTGATTCTCAAATCAAATCATCTCCTCTTTGCCATCTCTTCTTCCTTTTGAAATTGAGAGATGTGAAAGATGTGAATAATCACATAACCTCAGCTCTGCAATAGATGATAATATGCAGGGATGTTGTATTCAGTCTACAGCTTCACTCTAGTACAGAAACCAAGAGATAAGAATAAACCCTTATAGAATGATCTGGAAAAAGAACAAAGAAATACATATACAATTACACGTTTCCAAAAGAGTTATTTTGTTATTCTGAGTTATTTTGGATTTCTGCCTTTGTTGACGTGATTCCCCATGTATTCAGTATTGGACCTTGCAGGACAAGCATGATCAAAACAAATTTCATATGATCTTACAATAAAGAAAAATGTTTTAATGTAGACTAGAAGATGCTGTAACAAGATGAGGTTAAAGCCTTCTGCCTCACTGTGTTGAACACACACACATGCATTCACTCATGAATATGAAGTGGCCATATAACATGTTTGCAAGCTTCAAGAACGGGTAAACCTTCCTTGAAACGCTCAGTGTCTGTTTCAAGAACAGTGAAAAAAATTAAATCTTCATAGTGGACTTAACACATTATATTAAAGAACTTATCAGCTATTATAGATTTTTTTTTTTACATTGCGGGCAGTTATATCTACTTTCCCCAGAGTAATATAGAATAAATAAATTTATTGATTAAAAAAGACTTGAGACTTCCTGTAAATGTTAAGAAATTTCAAGTATGAGTTAAATCAATATGCATTTTTGTTTCTGAGTGTAAGGAGGACCAAATCACAGTTGGAAAGTGAACTTGCTTTTGTCCTTGCAGTGGTCTTTGTTTATCACTTTAGACCACCATGAGTGGACAAACAGAAGATTTGTTTCCTTTCATTTCTGTGAGACTCTTAATGTTTTCTCTCTTTGCTCCACAGTGGGATCCCAGGGAAGAAATGTGGCACTATCATCTTGTCTGCAGAGGAGCTGAGCAATTGTCGAGTGAGTAAACCATGATAATCTCCCCTGCCAAAAACACGTTAGCAGGTAAACATCTACAAGCAAAGTCTGGTTTAACAGACCACAGATAAAGTGAATTGAGAAGTATGGAAGCTTAGAAGGGCAAATGAAGAGCATGCACACAGCAAACAACAACGCAAGCTTCATGTTGACTTTATTTAGCCCACTTTAAGAAGGAATCCCACAACAATCAAAGAGCTAAAAAAAGTCAGTGCTCAGTCCATCTGTCCATTAAAAAAGTGCCTTGTTTACTTCTTTTTTTGTCAGATACTCAATCATTAAAACAATTTAACACCATATGTGTTTGTAAGGGTTATTTTTCTATTATCATTATTATTATTGTTCACTGTTCACATGTAACATACAACGTATGTATACACAGCTGTGGTGTAACCCCTAACACCCTAATAACAGTTAGCAGAACATTTAAAAATATATATATTTTAATATTATTGAGTATTTTTGGAAGAAAGCTAAATTTAAAAAGTGACTAATTACCCGATGGTCACTAAGACTAGCTTTGTGGCAGACCCTGACATCTCATTCTCTTGGGCCTCCATAGACATCAACATCTAAATAGCAGCTGCAAAGGCAATAGGTCCTCCACCTCATATGATTCTTCTGTGGAGACAAGTACTGAGAGTTTTTTAGAGACATCAGTATTGATCTTCAGTGATCCATATCAAATAAAAGTATTGTTTTGCTATCATATATCTACCTACCTAACTAACTACAGCACCAGTCACACTTACAGACCTGAAACGCACACCTCTGAGAAAATAACGGGCAGGACAGCTGCTCTCACTCTGCAGAGTGTCCCCCCTGCCTAATGAAATGGCACAAGAACATGGTGGGGTGAATGCTGACAGCCCCCTCAGCCAACACTGTGCTGTACAGCTATGGATGCTTCACTGGGTTCCCAGCACACACATAAGGAGAAAGAAATAATGGCTCAATGAAAATGAACAAGCAAACCAGCAGTGAGAAGATGGAGAGACAGATGAGTGTGTGTATGAGTGTGTGTGTGTGTGTGTGATAGACAGAGAGAGAAAGAGCATGAGTGACAGTCTGACAGACAGAAACAGACACGAACACACTAAAGTGAATCAATAGAGGATTATTTCACATCCGGCATGTAGCAGCTCTTAGCCAGAAGAGCAGCAAGGCTGATGATAGTGTGAGACTGAGGAGAGGTTAATTAAAATGCAGGCCTGCCTGACCTTGTATCGTGTGGGAGACTCACACACACACTTATAGATACTTTCTCTTTGATAGGCTTGTTCACAACCCACTTTGACACATTTTCATAGACAAACACTCCTACATTAACATTGTTGCATTTGATGTCACCCGCACATCCTGGAATACTAAACAAGAGGGACTGTTGTTGTTGTCAGTAAAAAATATATATACATATATAATATGACCACTTGTGTGACGGAGGTTAGGGATGAACATACAGAAAAACAGCACCCAACTCTGCAGTTTCCATCGGCACAGAGCTTTATGGCATCTTTCAGCTCAGCTCAAGTCATATTTCTTTGGACTGCTCTCAACACGCGATCATAGACAGCTGGTTTCAGCGTGAAAACTCTAAAACCGACTGTATGCTACCTGCCTAATCACCAATCAACCGACAGATGCCGACGTTGTTCCTGGCAGATGTGTAAAGAAGAACCTATTTGCTAGCAAGTTCGTCATATTAGCCTGTAAGGTGACACATTGTGTGGTGTGCAGTTTGTCTTTCTGTATAGAGCTCACCAATGCAGTTTGAAAGGAGACCTCACAAGCAACCATAGCTGGTGCTTTTTCAGTTGCTCCAGTGTTTTATATGTTATTAATCTTAGATGACTAAAGGATGAACAATCTTTATTATCCACTCCTCTCAAGGGAAAAAATGTAACTGAATGTTAAACTCATCATCAGAGTTAACTATTAAGTAACAACTGCACTAAAGCTCAAATACTGCAGTAACTTAAGTTAGAAACGCAGCTCAGTTCTGTTTAAAGAAATGTGGTTCTAGAAGATAACAAAATCCAACTTGCCAACAACACAGCTGAAAAAGGGAAAATTATTATTTCTTATTCAGGGTTCAACTTTAATGCTTTGTTTTTTTCCCCACTTAAATCTACTTGCCCAAAGATTGTTTGTTATGTTTACTTGACCCAATACAAATAATAATGGTAATAGTAAAGACCTGAGTTAATTGTTATGTTTAATCTTATCAACCTTGCACTCAGATTGTGGCAAACTTCTAATTACTCCCAACTAAACACAACTGCTATTTGTTTTTTTAGCCAAGATTTTGATGAGAAGATCAGTCACTAGACGAAATATGATTAAAGTGATTAAGCTTATTTCTCAAAATGCCAAAGTATTTCTTTACCACAAAGCTTTTAAACTAGAAAAGGGGAAGAGAAGATGTGTTTTGGTTAAAACATCATCATCTCATCTGTGATTACATGTGAAAACCAATCTATTAAGGAGGTCCGTAATAGCAGTGACTGTTATAATAGTGCAAATATAACACTTCTCCGCTAACCGAGCCTGTAATTTGAAGACAAACTGAATATGAATATTGCAGTAAATGATTGATGTTGTAGGCCACTGCACGCTCTACACACATACTTAGTTGAAATTATTTATCATTGTGAAGTTGCAATCGACTCAACAACTAAACACTGTGGGGAAAAAAACATTTCTGATCATTCTGAATTAACTTGAGTTCCTGGCTTTGATATAAGCGATATGAACAAAATACCATGAGAGTTTGAGAAGCAGAACTGGCATTTAAAATAAGACTGCACTCCCATGTGACCAATTTTACAAGCAATATATATGAAATGAAGTAATCAATTTCTCCAACTCCATGTGCCGGTTATTAAAAGTTTTTGCAGCTATCTGAACACCATATGACTAGCACGCTACTGTTACATAAATGTGATTAACTGCAACTTGAAAAAAGAAGCTATCGACACACCCAAAGCAAATTGTGAGGGTGGCTACGACATTATACAACAATTTTTGTGTGTGTGTGTGTGTGGAGGGGGGGGTGTTCACTCTTAAGTGACTGTAATAGTAAATCCTCCAGGATTTCTGAGCCCACTCCCTCCGAATCTAACAACAATGTTTCCCATTAAAGTCTGTTTAAAGTAAAAAAAAAAAAAAAAGAAAAAGAAAAGAAAAACTATTTTAATTTCAGGAAGGAATGCAGTAGATCCACTCAACTGAGCTACTTTAAAAGATCTGAATTAAAAGTAAACCATTAATTGTCAAATGTTTGATAATAAACTTAAAAAACTGCCTTTGACAGTTGGTGTTGTGGCTTATAGCAGAAGATACAAAGTGGATCTTGAAACCTCAGGCATATGTTTACAGTTATGTTAACAGCATCTCACACTTTCATTTATCAAATTGCATGATAATACTCACTGCTTACTCCTGCCCACATTAAAGGAATTATACTGTATTATTGTTTCATGATCCTACCGGGCCAGCTGGATCCCTGTTGCAGCTCTCTACTGCAAAGCAATCCAAGACTGGTCCTTGTAGGAATTCTTATTAATTTTATTTTTCTAAAATAACTGCAACAGGATATAAGCAGTGTAGAGTGGGAGCAGAGCAGTGTAATTTTGCCTGCAGCATTTCTCTGTGTTCCCACTTGCATGGAGATAAAGCTCCATCAAATGAACAAGGTGATAGAAACCCAGCGAGGGTTTCATTTCGCCTTATTTGCACACATTTAACCATTAGACTGTTTTACTGGCAGGGTCTTTTGGCCACTAACAGCCAATGGAGATGACTAACTGTGGAATTCTTTGCTGTGACAGTGTGATGATTATGCCACTGTGTGTGTGTGTGTGTGTGTCTGATAACTCCAGTTTTATTTGCCTTTCTTTCTTACAGACTTGCTACTTTTTTTGATCCTTTGATGGCGCATTTATGTTTTGTCAGGACAGCTGCAAATTTAGAGCAGAATGATTTCCTCGCCTCACACAACAGATCCATGATGTCTCTTTGCCTCCCTTGCTCTTTGTTGTCTTCTTTGACGCCTGTAAATTTCACTTCACATTGTGCAATAAAAATCAGAGGGGCAGCATTCACCTCATTTGCGACGATGTAAACTGGGAGAGGTTTTCTCTTAGCGTGAGCAGAGTACAAGTAGGACAGAGAAAATATCAAATGTAGAAAACCTGGAGCAGCTTGAAGTGGAGCGATCAGAAGATGCTTTGAGTGGGGAGCAGAAATTGTTGCTGCTCCTTTCCTCTCACGTATACTGTCTGATGATTCTTATTAAATGCTACAAACCAACAAAACAACTAATCCTGTGGCTTTAAATCTAGAAAGAAAAAAGAGGGCGCGAATCCAGGCAAGGAATTACCTACTTGTGGATTTGCACATGTAAAACAATGCAGTGAATCAAAGAGGGATCATGTACTGCATGTTACCCACCATAAATCTGAATGTGTGCTCATGGCTGTACGCTGTGAACACACAGAGAACCGCCATGCAAACGGCAGGGAGCCATTTGTCATTGCTTATCACATTAAGGCCATTTTCCCTATCTCCTTTCCTCCCCTTTTTCTCCTCCTAACCTCATCACTTTGGCCTTTAATTGAGTCAGTCCACCCACACCCTCAAAGCCCCAGCCCCCTAACCCTTTTTCCTCTCCTTTCCACCTTTGTCATTTATCTTATTTCCACATTTAAGCCCAAGAGACACAAACACACTGGCTGACATTAATTCATGCCTATGTAATTCTAATGTAAATTCACTGGTTTGGCCCTTACACTCTTCTCCCCTTCTCTCTGCACACACACACACACATACACAGCTCATCTCTCCTGTCACAAACACTCACTCTTTACTCCCCTGAGGGTGTGAATGTCTCTCTATCCAGCCTGTGCCCCCCCACCCCACCTTTAAATATTGATACTCTGATTCTCTCCATATTAGCAAATGGCTGTTGATCACAGACTTTTGGAAGAGTGTGCGTTCGTGACACAGAACCTTAATGAGGCAAAAGCAGATGCATATTTAATATCCTCAGCACATTCCATCACCATAAATGCTTTTATGTGCCTGTTAGAGCTGCATACATTGCCGCATGTGTCCTTCCATTCACGGACTCAGAGCAGCAGCGTTCCCAAATTCTGTTCATTTGAAAACTGAAAACTACAATTACTTTGTGAGCAACCTGATCGGCAAGTCACTGGTAGGTCTTTAAATTCCTGTTTAGCAAACCAGTTTGCAGTTCAGATGTAAATCTGACAGAATAACAACATTGGCAGATCATTTGCTTCAATCCATGTTGGCTCTGCTGGGTGTAAAAAGCTGCACTAAATGAGCTTTTAGATTGTTGGTACATATCAAAAGGATATGCTGTGATGAAGGTTTGATGTTGGAATCACACATGTGAGTATAGTGATGAGTTTTTAGAAGATTATACATGTATTTACATGTAGGTATGTTGTGTATATTAAGGGTTGACCAGTACTGAGGGTCAATAATGTGCTGGCCCATTATTGTATCCAGTATTCATTTTTTCTTTTTAACCTGTCTGTTGATAAAATAAATAAATTATGAAAATAACACCAAGTACATATCCATCCATCCATTTTCTATACCGCTTATCCGTCAGGGTCGCGGGGGGGCTGGAGCCTATCCCAGCTGACTACGGGCGAGAGGCGGGGTACACCCTGGACTGGTCGCCAGTCAATCGCAGGGCCAACACACAAAGACAGACAACCACACACTCTCACACCTAGGGACAATGTAGAGTAGCCAATTAACCTAATGTGCATGTTTTTTGGTGTTGTGGGAGGAAGCCGGAGTACCCGGAGAAAACCCACGCAGGCACAGGGAGAACATGCAAACTCCACATAGAAGGACCCAGACCGGGATTCGAACCTGGGACCCTCTTGCTATGAGGCGACAGTGCTAACCACTGCACCACCGTGCCGCCCCCAAGTACATATTTGCCTCCAAAATGTAGTGGAGCAGAAGTGTAAAGTAGCAGTAAAGGAAATACTAGTACAAGTACAATACTACCTGTACTGAGAGTTGAAGAGAAGGAGAACACAAACAGATGCCAAGCAAAACACTGGAGTACTGGAACTATAGATGATAGGTAATAGTCATAATAGTAGTAATAGCAGTAGTCAAAGGAACCAAAGGAGTGATATAAATCTCCGAGATAGATGAGCCCTGGAGAAAACATCAGTTTCTTTAATCAGTTTTAGGAGGTGCAGGGACAAACAGTGTTCATTATGTGTCTGTAGAGTATTGAGAGCTGTGCTGCAATCCAGTACAGCCTAAATTATGAGTTCAAACATTATTTCATGTACAGAGAGACTACAGTGTCACAGTCTGTACTTGCTGAAGTTATGTACTTGTTGAAACAGAACACACACACACACACATCCAGTATCCAGGGATAGAAGACAGAAAACAGCAGAGATTAGAAAAAATATGTTGCTACAGTAAATATTTCTACTTTCACATGTTCGGATGACAAAAGCATTCAGCTGCTTTTGTGTCAAAAAGTAAGCAGCATGGGAGCCAGTAACACCCGGGAGAATTTAAAAGAGTGTTTTTAAGAGAATGAATCAAAATCAGAGTGAGTGATTGAGTCTTGTGTGTAGGAGGTTTGTGTGAAATGGCAGATGTGTGGTGTGTATGTGTCCTCAGGATGAGGGTAGGAATACAGATAAAGTTCCCTTCACTGCTGGAGTGGGGTGAGGTGTTCATGAGTGTTTCGGAGGGAACTGAGCGCTGTGCCATGGCTGGCTGTGTGCGATAAAGACACAGAGGAGACACCGTGGCACACAAGACACACACAGGAATTAAAATGGACATCAGCATATGTGCACAGAAACGCTCTCGCTCTCACTCATAGTCAGGTCATATTCAACCTCACACACATTTGCTGATTTGCCACTCGGCACACAGCCAGACACAAGGTGCAAGCTGCAACATTAAAAAGCTATTAAGCTATCATTAGTGGCACCATGGCTGCCCAGTGTAAGGCCTCGGGCACTGACAAGCTACTGTTACAGCGTCTGAACATACCGTGATGAACCCACTGTCTTTCTGAGATTAGCTACAGCCCATATGCCAGAGAAAAGTACGGCCCTTCCTTGCACACAGGGAGAGCCAAGAACAGGACGAATAATAACAAACAAGTAGTACAGGCCTCAACAGCAGCCAAGTGATTTATATTTGCGCTTGGTAAAAGCGCTACATCTCATGATAAACAACTGTTGGAGGAAATGCACGGTCAGGATTATTTGTAGAGAGGTTGTATTACAGAGAAAGGGTAAGAGTTAGTTTGCATAGAAAATTAATCTCCTACCATCTGCTGCTGGTCTTTGATTTATTTAAGCTACATATTATGTGTTTTCTTTTATGGTGCTTGTTAGTTCATTGTAGACTTAGGTCACGGTCAGACACATAAGTACACCATTGTGCACTGCAAAGAGTTTTGTGAACTGATAAATTATTGCTATGCTAATGAAATGCAGTTCTAGTCATAAAAGTTGAAAATTTCCTCTGCTGTAACAGCAGTCATTTTTATTTATGCAATCCAGATGATAATGCAGAACAAATTTTAAAAGTCTCATTTAATCTGCTCATGTCGGGGGCAGTTGTGGGATAGCAGAAAATTTACAGTAAAAATGATTAGTCATATGTCATTGGCCTACTGATGTGAAAAGATTGTAAAGACTGCATGCTTGTGGTTTCAAAAACTACATTTAACAAACATGGATTGTGAAAGAAGCAAACTTTGTTTAAAGTTAGGCTTTAACCCTAAAGAACAACTTAACCGATCGACCAGGCTTGGGGTACTTCTGCTGAGCTGAATTTAAGTTGACTGTTCAACTAACAGCTTTGTTTGTGTTTATATTTGAATTCGGTTTCCATTTTTTTTTACTATTCATACAAAACAGCAAAGGTGAATTAACTTTTTCACTTGGAATGAGTACGCCACTATCTGTATCTGTTCAACCAACTAAATTATAAGTATCCATGCTCAAAATGGGTGAGTCTTAAACCAGATGTGGGTGGTGGCTGCTCAGGACTAATTGGAAGTTATTCATTTATGCCTGAAATTGATAGGGATACATCAGAAGTTGAACTACATGTAGTAAAAAATATGACTACATTTCCTCAGAAAGTTTTGGACATGCTTCTAAATTGAGAGCAACATTAAGTGCATCATCACATTATGTAAGAATCAAAACTGCCCTCCAAACATATTAGAAAATTACAAAGCCCAAAGCAGAAACTGTGTTCTGTGTTTGATGTCTCTCTGAGGCTGAAATACATTTGAAGCATCTGATGCTTTCCAGATGCTGTGACAGGTATCAGAAGAAGTTAGCTTGATGGCCGTTACTCATGCTAGAATTAGACTTGGTAAGCAGCTGGCACTAATGTCGGGAGGAGCGCTGGTGGGTGGATACAGTACCATGGTTAGGGTTTACAATGCCTGCACACTTCAACACACACCATTAGGCTATGTTTATAGATAAAGCTAGAGTGTGTGGTGGGCTGACTGCCAGTAGTTCAAAGCAGGTGACATTCACATTACACATACCAAAACAATGAACAATCACATGTCTACACCCACATCCTCATACAAAATGGGGAAGAGCATTTTTCCAATTGTCAACTTTTTGTTTCTTTTCACAATGTGCAACTTTTACCATTTCTCTGAGCTGTGTTTTCTTTTTCCAGCAGCTGTGTCACGTTGGTGGGTATTTGTACAATATCTGCACATGTATGATTGTTTGTGAGGATGTACTGGCAGGACATGAAGCCTTACTATTCTTACACTCCCATACATAAAAGAGATTGAACTAAACCCCCTAAATTGAACAAAACTGGACCAAACATTCATAGGGCTCATAAGTAACACCTTCCCTGAACCTACTGTATCTCACTTCTGTGCCTGCATCTCCATGTGTCCCTGCAGGACAGTGCCACTATGCAGTTCTGTGCCAACAAGCTGGATAAGAAGGACTTCTTTGGCAAGTCTGACCCTTTCATGGTCTTCTACAGAAGCAACGAGGACGGCACGTGAGTCTTTGGTGTGATTTTGTTTTGTCATCCCTGTGTTTCAAAGGGTAGCTGCAAGTGCTGATGCTGCCAGCGGAAGGTTGTTTGAGGAAGTCCTGTGAGACATGTACAATCCACTGAGATGTAGTCTTGGTACACTGATGTAACTGCCATCAAAAGACACAGTTATAATGAGAATTGCTAAATTTTGTGCTACCAAATCTTTGCAAAGCCCATGGTGAGAAGACACTGTCAGATATTACGTAGACTTTCTTAAAGCAGGGCAAATTAGCTCCCATGAGAGCCTGCAAAATAAGTTTTGCAGCATGAGAAAATTTTGTTTTAAAGTACAATATCATAAAGGTCACAGTAACATAAAAAAAAAATCTAGTGGAAATTGTCTGGGAAAGAAGGAAAGACAACAACAGAGGGAGCATTAGAGGAAATAAAGTAGAGTCAGGAGGAATGAGAATATGTGTACAGTATGAGAAGAACTGCAGTGCTTACTGAGGTATGCACAACTTAAGAGGCTGCATACAGGGGCAAGTACATAACAAAACCCCAACTCCCATGACTTTGTCTTACATAAATGACTCTAGGAGAGCAAATAGGAAAGAGAGGCAATTACTGTAGAAAGCATAAAAGCAAGAAAAAAACAATCTGCATTTTCCATCAATAGGAAAAAAAAGAAAAACAGTCAGTTTCTGAGGCAATCTACCCAACCCCCCCCACACCACACACACACACACACACACACACTTTCCCAGAGTGCTGTTCAGCCTCCCAAGGGGCTGTGCAGTTGTCGCAGTGTCAGCCCTATCTAGTCGGAGATGCTTTCACAAGTGCTTCATTAGCTGTCTTCTAGCTTTTCTCAGTATTTTTTCATATATAACCGGGTGGGAAATGGATCCCCACAGATGTGCTAGAAGTAACTCTTGTTGGTGCCAGAGGGGGTTATAAATTAGAGGCCTGTGTGGCTAAAGAATCGCAGGGTTTTAAAAGGCTTGCGGCACTTAGTGGTGCACAAGAAATCTGAGGCTTTAGGTGAAAAAAAAAAAAAGAAATAAAGTGATTCAAGTTGTTGCTTTTTGCGAGGATATTTTGGGGGCATTTGATAGGAATTTATGTGTCTGAGCTCTGTGAAACAGTTCAGCTATCACAGAAACCATTTGCATATCATTGTCCCACTTGTGGTCAAGGGAAAGGATTTAAAAGCCAGACTGAAATATTAAATGATTGTCTGTGGTCTAAAACACATTATAGCTGGGAGACAAGCCAAGAGGTAAACAAAGCTGGGTACGGCCCTATTTAAAGCATCTCTCCCCTGTGACTGCTGGATTTGACATTGTCTCTCCTGTTGCCTTCAGTTGCATGTTCCTCCCCTTATTTCCATATTTATCTCTCTTCTGGACTTGCATAATTAACAAATAATAACCTCTGCTTCTCTTTCAACATATTTTTTCCTGAATTCCCTCCTCTAGGTTTACTATCTGTCATAAAACAGAGGTAGTGAAGAACACATTAAATCCAGTGTGGCAGCCTTTCACTATTCCAGTACGGGCGCTCTGCAATGGAGACTACGACAGGTATGAAGTAATATCCCCCACTTCTTTACATTTTCTGACCCCTACCTTTCACTCGAGCATTTGGCTTCATTCATCCCCTCTATTTCCACCTCATCACACACTTGAAATAGTGTGTGTGTGATGATGATATGGGTTAGTCCATAATTTTGGCCTCATTGCTATCTTCTGCCTTCATCGATTTCTGATGGGTCGATCTACTGAGTGCCTTCATGGTCCCTAATCACAATCCATCTGACTGATTAAGTACATACTGGTGACAGCCATTACCACACAATAAACGTTGATAAGTGTAACCAGTCCAAATCAATACCAGTACAACATGGTGCAGTGTTAAGCCTCCCATTCTTTGTACCGTCACATTATTTCTGCTGCTGTGTGCTCAGGACCTCCCTTGGTATTGATCTTTGCTAGAATAGCGCTGATCAGACACAAGCTTCTCTAATCTCCAGTGATCTCCTTGTGGTGTTTCTTTTATCAACACTAATCTGTTCAGATCTCTCAGCAACGATTATTATATTTAGTTATAACAATTTATGTAAACTGACTACCCAACCAAACCCCTGCCTTGAAGACCAGTTGTCCAGCAATTGTTTAGTAACTGTTACTAGGTGGATATCTCCACATGTTGAAGGAGTGTGCATGTGACTGCTATAAAATCAATATTTGGCATCTTTGACATTTATGGGTTTACCTGCACTTCAGGCATTGTTTAGCCTTACCAAAAACAAAAATACAAGAGGAGCAGTGTAAATGGATTGTACTGTGTGTCTATGTGCTCTAATGTAAGCTGTAAATGTTGCCATGTTCTGCTAACTACATTACTAATAGCCTAACCAAGTGTTAAGACCATTGATCATTTCATACTGTGTTATTTTGTGGGGTTATGGAATATGCCAGCATCCTGGATGATACCTACTATATCACAGTTCTAATATTATCCTACACCGGCATTCTCCAGCAACCCCAGCCAAACCTATCTGAGGGAAGTATGTAAGCTAAGCAAACAACAACCAGGGTACATGAAGTATGAGTTTGATCTACGGTTCCTTATACTTCAAATGCTATGACTAACAAGCTCTTCATTGAAATAAAATGCTACTTGTTATGTAGGCTACATGTCATGGATCAGTGTGAGCATAATACATTTTGCCAGTTTTTAGCTCTATAGGCTATTACCTATGTGACCAAGTGCATAAGTTTATTTGATACAAGAGATTCTACTTTTAAAATAAATCAGCTGGAGACTAAATATGCTGACTAAATACTTAAAATAATGATGGGTTGCTCTTCCCTGTTGGCAAATAATTAATGCAGACATGTTGTGTCAGAGGGGATACGAATTCATTTTTCTCCCAGCTTGCCTGTGTGCCTCTAATTTAAAAGACGGTGCTGGGACGAAAAGTTAAATCATGAAGGAGCCACGAGGGAAGATGAAAAAGGAGTGACAGACAGATTACTTTTGTGGTGGGAAATATTTCATGTGGCATACTATATCTTTTTTTCTTGCCTCTCTTTTTTTTTCCTCATCTCTCTCAAAGGTGTTTGCTCTATCTTCTATACATGCAGTCAAATTCTAATTAGTGAGAATGGTGAGAACGTGGTGCGTGCTCAGAAAACTACGATAAATCCCAAACAGACAGGAACGGAGTGACTGATGGGGTTGTCTCACGGATGTATGGGGTTGCCTCCAGAAGTATTTGATACTTGGGGAATGTTAGGTGAAACTGTGTGAGCCAGCCAATCATGTGTGAGCTCAAGAAGGGGTCACTACCCTGTCAAAGCCAATCATGCGCAAGAGACTGAATCGGGCATCATAGTCAACTCCTAAAATGCTCCTGTTTGATAGAAACATGCACACACACACACACACACATACGCCCACACTTGGAGTATAATAAAATGTGACAAGCCACAAGCTAAAACAGCCGGAAATGCTGGAGGTCTTGAAATATCACCAAGACAGCGCTATAAACAGGGTACATACTTGTGCGTGGGTGAAGAATAAACTTTGCATGTCAGCGCTTGCTTGTTTTTTTTTTTTATCCATATTTCTTTGAGAGGGGAGTGAGAAGGTCTGTCTGCCTGTCTTGTTAATTATATAGTTCTTGAGACTAACTAATAAATAATTTCTTCCAGCCTCTGCGATGGTAGGTGTATTCAGCAAACAAGCTCTTAAAGGTTGTCAATGCTTTTGATCTAAGCCTTTGTAATTACTGTTTATATGCATCAACTGAAGCTTCTAGGGATCTGAAAAGTGGTGTCCATACACTGCAGAGCCAGGGAATAAAAATGAACTAAATCAGTTCAGAACGATTTATTAACAATATATCAAAGATCCTACATGAAATAGGGATCAAATCCTTTCAGTTGTAATAGGTCAACCAAAAAAAGTCCTCAACCACATTCCTAAATTAGACCCTAGTACTCCTGCCCGAATGTCCCAGACTTAGAGATATGAACGAGACCTTTGATAGGGCAACATCCATGCATATTGTTGTTTCCTCTTTTGGGTTCACTGAGAGACCAAAAGAATTCTTGTCAAAGACTGAATCCCAATGTCCACCCTCACAGACTCCTGTCATACATACTGTGACACGCACCCCATAATCACATCAGGCCTGCAAGGGCAATGGACGCAAGGGTGGAAAAAAAATACATGACTTAAGACCAGGTTGTTTCCATGGAGTATTCCATGAAATAGATACCTGGGTGAATGGTTCTTCATTCTACTGATATTGGTAACATCTACAAACTATATTCTACATTGTGCCACTCAACCTTGTGAAGAAGACGATGACAGCGCAACAAGATGATGTGATGAAATGAGAAAAATCTCAAATCATAAAAAAAAAACAGTGGAAAAAGTGGCATTTATGCTCTTTTCATATATTAATTTGAGGAACAGCCTGGTCATTGTTCCACACAAATTTGAAATTTTATGATTGGGTTGGTAATGTGTTTTACAAGCATTTTGTGATATGGTCTGGCTGCAGGTAGGTCTACCTACATACCTGCCTACCTGTGCCCTCATTGCACGTGACCAGCATTTTCCACAAGGCTAGGCGGATATATTGCCAGAGTTATTAGCAAGGTAGTTGTCACAGTCAATTTCTCAATGCAAACATGTTAGCCCAACAGCTGTGACTACAGACAACAGCCATGTTCATTGTTTATGTTCATTATGATGTTGTTAGGTCTTAGATGTAAAGATTCAAGCTTTGTTGGACATTAAGTCATGTATGCCATGATTTCTGTTTGTTTGCATCACAATTAGTCACATACGGTTTTTTTATTAACACACCACCATTTCCACCTCGGCTAAGCATAAAAACTTTTTTGTAATATTTAGATCTTTTTATCACACTTCCATCATTTCCACTCAGTTTTTTTGTCTGTGCAATCAGAACATGTGCCGAAAACAGCTGGACAGAAATGCCCTTTATAAAAATAATCTGAAGGAGATGTGCTGTTTCCTTATTCGGTGCTTGATCAAATGGGATACAAAATTATTTTAATTAGAGTTGTCAAAGTCGCAAAAGATGCAGATTAGTTTGGTGAGAAACACTGCTAATATGTTTATTGCTGTTTTTTTCTGGGTGAAATGCAGTGACTCTGGCTCCAACTGATTGTCATTTTTGTGGCATTTACTCTTCTCTGTCTCACTCCGAGTCCAGCACATGTTGGAGTAGGCATCTAAGAGACTTTATCTGCTGAAGTTACTAGCCCACTCAAGTATGTCAGTGCATGACCTACTGCTGACGCACTTTGCTCCAATTAGATCAGTGCTTTAGCTTAGACATGTTTTTCTTGTTCGATGCATCAGAGGGCAAAGGGAGCAACTGGACCAAGTTCAACAAAGGGGTAATCTGCTGTTCCAACTGACACAATGTCTTTACTTTAGTTCATAAAACAGACAAATAAGCACTGGTACATGAATGAACTCTTATGATTTTATTCTGTGTCTGACTCTTCATACATGTTGGAACCCTTTTAAATAAACTCTGACAGACAGAAGAAGGAAAAACTAATTTTGCATTTCAGTTCCATGGTCTCTCTCAGTGTGTATCCTACAACAATTAGTTGCAGTCAACAATTAGTCAGCCCCTGTTGAATGCCAGTCCCTGCTGGACCTGTATGGAGGTGGCCGTAAACTTCTCTCTAGCAGCTGCATGTTTGAACATTTGTACTGACTGCCTGCCCTGTCGATTCACAGACCTTTTTCTTTGTTTTTTTTTAGCTCAGTGTGATGTTGTACCTTCAGGTTATTATGCCTGTATTGCATTCAAACCAGGTTGGGTATCCAATCCAGTTTCCAAGACGTAACGTCTTTGCTGTGCTCTATTAAGGCTGTTGCAAAAAATACTCCATAGGAAGTGGATTGTTAGATGACTTAAATCACCTAAAAACAAACTTTACAATACATTTTTATTGTGGTTGTTATTTAGTCCGACAGCTGATGGGTTGGTATTTTAGGTAGGTTTATTTTTAGGTTTATTTTAAGTATTTGTAGTTGAATGGGTCAAAATGTATTTTTTTCAAATACAAGATGACCACCTACTGAGCAAGGTTTTATATGTTATGAGGTGATCCAGTAGACAGAGGTTCACTTCCAGGCCAGGTGCTTTGCATTTCCTTCGGGAACAGTATTATTAAAATTTACTCTGTCAGACAGCATATGTCCTTTTATAAAGTATGTTGCAGTTACAGCCTCATCTCAACACATAAAGTAACACCAAGCAGCCCCCCATATAGTGAGACACAGCAGAAAAATGACAAAAAGAAAAAAAGGCACTGGCACTGAAATGGTACCAAGTATCAGCCAGTATAATTAGCTTTAACTTAGCATGAACTTTTTGTTATAGATAAAAGTATGAGGTTAAATTCAATTTTCTCCCACAATGGCAACAACCATGACAATATGCAGGCACACTGAACAAAACCTAAATTTGACTAAGCACAAACATGGCTGCACAAAATCTGTCATTGGGAAAGTGTTGCTTGTTATTGCTGGGAAACAACTCTCGTAAATCCCTGATCTGAATCACTGCCAAAGGCTATGCTTCTACCATATTTTAGTCAGATCTCTCTAGGTACCTTTTAAAGTAACTTGCATACTCACAGACAAGGATATAAACACCTCCACCCCCCAACTTTGCTGCCTGGCAACATGGTGGTGCAGTGATTAGTCTGACTGTCTTTCAAGTGCCAAGATCCAGTTGAGTCTCCGGTGACAGCAAGCATCTGAGGTATCCTTGAACAAATCCATCTCTCCTTACGCACATACACTCTGCTCTGGGAACAACAGACTACGGTTTAACAGAGAATCAAAGGAAGGAAAGCAAAGCAGTGAAAGTGACAGAAGAGGAAGACAGGAGGAAAAATTAAGGAGAGGAGGATAACAACAGGTAGCAAAGGCAGATATATTTAGTTATGATCCATGTGAAAAAACCTCTGTCAGATGAGTGAGGAAAAGAGGATGACAAAGTGTGAAGGAGAGAGAGGAAGGAAATGGAAGGTACTTCCAAGTTGTTGTATATTCTGCTCTACTGCTGTCATGTGAAGAAATTTTAATTCCTTCCATATTTTTTTTTTATAAATACTTCATTCACACCCCCTGTATAGTGTGCTTCCACTGTGTAGGTGGTACCTAAGGTACTTGAATGTTTTGATGCTGATAATTCATTAAAAACATGAAAAGAATCAACTCTTTCCCATTAACATGCTCACCCAGGTGACTCAAACATAGCCTATTTTCATCCCTGGCAAGAGATCACAGAGAGATCCGTGTAATTTGAGCTGAAGAATTGTTCAGTGTCTTTTTTCCCCTCAATTATATGCGCCTCCATTACTGAACATGAGTCATGTTCATTAAAGATGTCTTAGAATAGTAGCTGAAGATATCTGAAGATCTGTGGCAGATTGGTTTTGGAGTGTATATTGTTCTGAGAGTTCAAGGGGCCACTCAAGGGTGTGATCATCTGAGTCCTTTGATGCAGCTGTAAGTTAGGATTTGAAATAAAATTATAGCAAATGTGTTGAGTCGACATGCAGACAGCTTCCTTGTACTTCATTTGAGTAGCATAGCCTATACTAAAACTGTACATCTTACACCTGGCACCAGCGCTGCTTATTGATTGGTCAGGGGAAGGAATACCATTTCCTTGTCTCTTTCTGCTGTCTCTTTCTGTATCTACCTTACTTCTACTTTACCCCCTCTCATTTTCCACACGGGAGGAGAAGCATCATGTTTCCACCACCTAGGTGACAAGCACATTTTCTCTAGCTCACAGCCTTGAAGATAACCTCAAAAGAACAAACTGTCACCACAGAACGACAGGGGCCAGGTGGCAGGGAGGAAGTTGGGCTTATTTCAGGGATCTTTCAATTCCACAGTGACAGGAAAGACTCTCTGATGTGCCGCTTGCTTCTATATTCTTTGGATCTGGGCTGGTGTCAGTACTTGTGTAAGACGAAGTGGGGAGAGAGAGGGGAGACATGGGAGTGAGATCAATGTGACTCAGGAATGAAAGTGCCAAAAAGTTTTTTTTTTTCCCACCTTTCTTCACTCTGCTGGGACATTGTTTCTGCTGCATTTGTGTAAAATGTCATCAGTGTCTTTTTTCTGATATTCTTTTGAGTGTTGGAAGTTAACGTGTGCTGTAGTTTGAAAGTTACATTTTTGAGATGCAGTGCTTTATACAAGTTGACTTTTTCTCTTGCAAGATGCTGCCATCTGCTTCATCTTGTATTAAAGCTGGCAAGTATCCCAGTTTTAGTACAAAGTAACATCTGTTTTTATTGATTGTGGGGTTCCCTGAGTACTATTTTATTAAAAACACTATTTTCATCTTACAAAACTATATCAATGGACACTAGTATAATACTTAAACTTAGCTATGTTTTTTTTGAGAAAGCTACTGATTACTGTACTTAATAAGTCCTACTTAACCCAATGACTAGTGAGGACTAGTGAGGAATGAATTGCTCAGAAATAACTAACATTTTGACCAGTGAGAATTGAGTGGTCGATATACTTAAAAGTATATTAAAAAAAACAGTACTCTCACTTGTCACCTATGACAGTCTAGTAGTGTGTGGTGGTGTCTGTATCTGCAGAAACTCTGCCTGTATTTTCACATTTTCTTAGTACTTTGCTGTGCTGGGACATTTTTGGGTGTCAGCTTTTGTGTTGTGCTGTGTAACCTCCAGCCAACAGCATGAGGTCAGGACAGGAAAGGTAGCAACCAGGTTACAGGTTGCTGAAGGTCTATCATTTGTTCTGGAGCTTTCCGTCTCTTGATTAATAACTGGACATGATACAACTGAAAGCTCCAGAACAAGCTACTGAATGCACTTTGCGATAAGATTGTTTGCCAATTAACACGCTGCTCAAAAATCTAACCAGACTGCATGTGTACTCTTTTTTTTTTTTTTTTTCAGAACAATCAAGGTGGAAGTGTATGATTGGGATAGGGATGGCAGGTGAGTGTGTTTAACAAGACTTGCCATAACTGCTATTGAATCAAATTATCTTTAACCTGCAGTTCATTGTTCAATTAAAGATTCATCTGTCTTCAATTTACAAAATAAAACTCAAATGTAAGATAAGATTAAACTTTTTCCACACATATTCACCCAACAAACCAATAATTTCCCAATTATCTGTCCTGTTATTTGTACGTAATAATTTTTTCTTGCTCAGGTGTTTCTCTCTTTTCATTCCCTCTCCCAGCCATGACTTCATTGGGGACTTTACGACCAGCTACAGAGAACTAGCTCGAGGGCAGAGCCAGTTCAATGTGTACGAGGTGTGTCTCTTGTCTCCTGAGATCTGGAATCCCTCTACGCTGGGTGTCCCTGATCAAATTTCTGACATGAGTGATATTTCTATTTCCAACATCACTGTTGCACGATTTTCCATTCCTGGGGCACTTCCCTTTCTGTGGATATCTTATACTTCTGCAGCAAACAAATTCATTTATTCCAGAGTTGCAAGAAACATGATGAAAAACGTATTCCATACATTCCTAATTCATTGCTTTAAAAGGACACGTTTATAGTACAGTATTTGTGCATGTCTCCCTACCTCCCCCAAGCAGTTATACATCAAATTAAATATTTATTCTGGACCTGTTGTTCTTTTCCAATTTCAGGATTTATTTTGCCACAGTAATCACCTGGATGCTGACGCACATAGAAATGGGGCTATTAGCAGCAGCACTAAACAGGATTAATAGAACAATCCAGGGATTTAGAATGATCATAGCTATTTCTCAGTACTTCTCATGGGATAGCTTACCATACCTCTTATTAGTACACAATACAGCACAGTATGCAAATTACAAACACAACTCATTTAAATGTCTCCTACCCGAATCAAAGGTTGATGGGCAAGGCCTGAAAATGATTTAAGTATGTCCCATGTTTACCAAAATCACAACCTATTTTAACAATAGCAGAATGCATTATGTTAATTCACGAGAAAATGTTTCATCTTGAAAATCTTGAAAATCGAAACCACGCAAGAGGGCATGTCAATTCCTTCATGCCTCTGTGCTTTGCTGGCCTTCAGCCAAAGGACAAATACCTGTCTTTTGGATGTCAGCTCCATTATACGCTACTCTTGATTCCACTCTACCTCCCAGTGAGACTGAAAGGCCCTTTAGTTTTTGCATCAGCAAATTGTTCAATGTGTCAGACAAATTGCCATCCCTCCATGTTAAATTAGAGGCTGTCACTTGCATACCTAGCAGCCATAGAGAAACAAGGTAATGAGCTCAGACGTCTTTGGTTGCTGGATTGACATTTCTCTCTTGTTCTGGAGCCTGTAGAATACTGGTCTTGCAAAGCCTGTCTCACCCTTCGATTCTTTGTAGTCTCTGATTTGAATATCCAGCCTTCTCCCTTTTAATTGTGTGATGTGTGACATATCTACGATACTCAAGTTGAAGTGTCTCTTCATCAAGCATTTCTAAGTGATCCTATGCTTAGCTTTCCCCTGAACACCCATCTGTTACTTCTTGCACACAGACACACTTTTCTTACTTTCCTCAAATTGTCCTCTGCATGGACAAGCTCATTGTTCACCCCTCCCTCTCCACAAGCCACATACAGCTATGTGATGGCATGCCCTTCTCCTCAAGCCACCCACATATATGCCTTCATTACGCGTACTGCCTTCATTACATTCTATTTTTAATTTGTGTAAAAATACATTGCTGCAAGTCAACCTCCTGTTAGTCAGAAAACAAGGGTGGGAGTTTTACGATTATACACTTCTAATGCAGTTATTTCCTCAGATGAATTAATGACTGACTTATTTTTGATTCTTTTTTATTTGATTATTGTCATATATTTTAAGCCCTGGCAAAACTAAAACAACAATTCTAAAATCTTATTACTGGCACTGGCTGATTTTATACACCTTGATACTGCATGTGTGCACATAGTAACGTAAATTTTATATATAAATACCTATGTATGTAAGTGAATAGTTTTTATATGAAACAATTTTGTATAACAATATGTTCTTATTTTGCTTTTAACCAGCATTTATTATAATCAGTTGTGACAAAATTCTGGCCAAACTATGTTCACTTTGGATCACCTGTACCTCTTGTTGTTTATGTTTTAGGTGATTAATACCAAGAAGAAAATGAAGAAAAAAAAATATGTCAATTCAGGAACAGTAAGTATGGCTCCAGCAGCGAACCAGGACTGGCACTGTGCCTCTTGTCTTCTCCACACCTACTTCTCTTTTATTAAGTGACTCCCTCATTAATTATCGCAAAACTGTTGACTCCTTGGAAAAAAGATGCTGTGTTCTCTAGGTTGTGAAAAAAGCATTTCCTCATTAACTCTCATATCACAGACCAATTATTTAAAACGTTTGGTAAGAAGCAAAAGAAGAAGCTTTGTTAATTCAGTTAAAGCCAAAACAAAATAACCTAAATTTGCCTTACATCCTTGTGTATATGCATCCTTTTTGGCCATTAAGTATGGAAGTGCGCCAAAATGAAAGATGAAGGCAGTGCAGAACTTGGAGGACATAAGATCCGAGAGATCAGAGTGGGTGACACCAATGACCAATTGAGACACCAATTTTCACACAACTTATCCAGCAGTGAGGGTGTTTGCAAGCAATGCATATAAATAGATCTCATCCTCTCTTCACACTTGTCCTCTGGCAATGTAAATGAGTCGGTCAACAGAAACCTGCCAGCTCACATCTTTTACCAAAGTGATTGTTCAGTACCGAACCACCTATAGAAGTAGAGGGTTTTTTTGTTTAAAAAAGTTTATCCAGGAGGAAAAGATTGTTACCTCAACTTTTAATAAAATGTTTCCCTTTGTTTTTAATTCCAGGTGACCCTGCTCTCGTTCTCGGTGGAGTCAGAGTTTACATTCTTAGATTACATCAAAGGAGGGTGAGTGGGAATGACCAAACCTCTACCTGTTTATTAGATTGCAATTCCTCTTAAGACAAACAAAGTGCAGTTAACCACAACATGGTGTAAACCATTGGGATATCAATTAAGGGGGTAGATTACGTTTTGTTATTGTGTTACTTTGTTGGAGGGGTAGAACTTTTTAGGGAATTGAGATGGTTTTAGTGGTTAGATTTTATGCTCACATCTACTTGTTGTCACTAGATTCATGGTTTTCCACTGTAACTGTGTCTCTTTCAGTGGGGCATTGAAGATCATGATGAAATGCTTAAATCTGCATTTGTGTTCACAACATGCTCTGGATACAACCCTAACATATAGTATTATCACCTTTAAAAGTTGTTATTGACAAGTAAGCAAACAATTAAGCATTTACACGTCCAAAAGACACTGAACATTAGCATTGGAGTTGTATTTGTAGGTTACCTAAAAAATAGTGCAATTTAGTCCAATTTTTACTCTCCTTTTTGCTCTAATTTGCTCTCTATCAGTTTCCCAAAAACATCTCTCTTTAGCTGTTAAATGCTCAGTGTACACCAGCCACTTGTTAATTATGTCTGCTGTTTGGTACAAGGCACATGGTTTAACATGCCCTGGGCTGCTCAGTGTGGGTGTTAATGTCTCCAGAAGGTCCATGTAAACATGTATTTCTGCTGTGTAGTTGGGCATTTTAACATGGGATCTCATGGGGACTGACTTGCTTTTGGAGCCAGCCTCAGGTGGTCACTGGACAAACTGCAGTTTTTAGCACTTCTATGTTGGTTTCATTTTTGAAGTACAGAGAAGGTCAGAAGGAGCTGCATTGTGGCGCACTTAGGGTTAGGGTTAGGGTTAGATCAGGGTTAGGGTTAGGGTTAGGGTTAAACAAGGTGCCAAGATAGGAGCTGCGTTATTGTATGAGGAAGTCTGGAGTGGGAGAGAAGTATGTTAGAAGAGTGTAGAATATGTATGAAAGTAGCAAAACAGTAGTGAAGTGTGCTGCAGGTGTGACAGAGGAGTTCACGGTGAAGGTGGGACTGCATCAAGGATCGGCTCTGAGCCCCTTCTTGTTTGCTGTGGTGATGGAAAGGTTTACAGATGAGGTTAGGCAGGAATGTGCTATGCTTGCAGATGACATTGTGATCTGCAGTCAGGGCAGGGAGCAGGTGGAGAAAAATCCTGAGAGGTGGCGGTTTGCTCTGGAAAGAAGGGAAATGAAGGTTAGTCGAAGCAAGACTGAATACATGTGTGTGAGCAAGAGGGACCCAAGTGGAACGGTAAGGTTACAGGGAGCAGAGGTACAGAAGGTGCAGGACTTTAAGTATTTAGGGTCAATGGTCCAGAGAAATGAAGACTGTGGAAAAGAGGTGAAGAGGCATGAACAGGCCGGAGGAAAGAGGAACAGCCAAAAGGAAAAGAAGATGTTGGTTTCATTTTTCAGGTTCTTATTTGATTAGTTCACATTAGGTGGCGTCTATAGTATTTAGGTCCCAAACATATTTTGTCCTCATGGTGGGCAACAACCCTTTAACCTCAGCTTAGTTTATAAGCTTGAGGTTGACATGTGAATATCAAGTCTGTCTCAGGTTAAGTTTGCCTTTCAGGCAGGTTGGGCTGCACTTTGATCTCCACTGTCCCATCACAGCAGCTGTCATGGGTTTTATGGGCTGTGGCAGAGCTGACAAGTGTGACAGATTTCACTGACAGTTGCTGGCGTTGGCTGATCTATGATACAATAACCTTAAGGTTTAGTGGTCTCACTTCAAAAATATCATTCTCATCAGTCTGCCCCTTAACATTACTCTGGTACTTACTGTGCCATTTGCTTTTTTTAGAAAATACATCTAAGTTAGGAAAGTGTGTCACAGCTCTTTACAGCAAACCAGAAGAAACACTGAAGAACTTGTAAAAATCTTTTCAAAACAAGCTGTTGCAGCACTTTCCTGTAATTCCTGTCATTATGGCATATTTTTTGGGCGGTCCAGTCATCTGTCCCATTCAGAGTGTAAATAATTTTGGGCTGTTTCAACCTATAGAAGTAAGTTTAAATGTCATTTTAAATATTTGAGTTAACTCAAGTTGAATAATTAGTTCAAAGTCTTCAAGTCATCTGATGAACGTTACAAACATATTTGATTTCCTTTTCTTTTTGTCAGTTTGAAGATTCAGAATTCACAATTCTCAAAATGAGGTAGCTATTGAATACATGAATGTATTTTACTATTTATTTCAGTTGATTTCGTTATTTATCGGAGAGGGGGGCACAAAACAGAGGAGGCACTTACAACTTTGAACGGTTGCATTTTAGTATTCACATCTCAAGCTGTAAAATTAGGCTCTTGGTGTTCATGAATTAATGAAATCAAGTTTAATTAATGCTAAGGTTAGCAGTATCAGGTTGTGGCATATTCTGTCCCCCCCTCAAACTGAAAGGTTAATGTGAATCTTTAACACGTTCATTTTATTACTGTATCATTCTTTAGCCTTCCTCTCTGATGGCTTTCGTTCAGTAGATGATGAGAAGCTGTCATTCAGGCCCCAAAGGCCTCATCTCATTCTCATAAATTAGCAAGAAGAGGGTAGTGCTTCATAAGCACGGAAAATTGGATTATGATTTGACTTAAGAGCTCCATCAGTCTAATTACTTTTTACTCAGCTCAATGTCTCAAAGGCTCCTTAGTACCTCCTGCCACTCCTCACAGAGGTGAAAGTCATAAATCGGAAAGTGGAATCAATGAAATCTTTTTTGACAAGTTAGTGACTGGACTTTGTGTCTTAATGCTGATGAAAAAGACAAGAAATGGCAATTAAATATTGATTTGTTTGCAGTTATATCATCACAAGAAATAATTGCCATATGTTGTGTATGTTCCTCTGTTTTAGTTAGCATCTTTTCTTGTATCAGACAGAAAGTGTATGTGTTTATGTGTGTGTGTCACTGGGGGTGAGAGCACTGAAATTTAATGAGGCCTGGCATGTTGTTATTGCTGGCTGGCCTCTGTCGTTGATTTTTTTTCCCATGTCCCCCTCTCCATACCCCATTTAGGACGCAGATCAATTTCACTGTGGCCATCGATTTCACAGCATCTAATGGTGAGTGATACTCACGGCAAAGTGTGTGTGTGTGCGTGTGTGTGTGTAGGGGAGGCGAGAATAGATAGCAGTGCTCTTTGAATGTGACGTGCGATTTCAGAATCAATCACACAAACACGCACAAGCAGTCGACACAGGCACACAAACCTGTGCACTCATTGGCACCTATAAGTGATAGCCTTTCCTGTATAGCTCTTCCACCTAAGTGCTCTGCCAATACAGTCTAAATAAAAGTTATAGCAGGCATTTTAGCAAAACTAAAATAAAGCAAATGGTGTAAAACCATCCACTCAACTTAAAAAAAACTTCTCAAAGGCTGAAAGGACCACACTTAAGTGAAATTATACTTAAGCCATTGTGCCACCTGAAGCACATCATTTAGAGACTGACATGTTTTGAACAACCACACACAGAATTCTGAAAAGCAGTAAACGGCCTGTGCGTCATGTGGTTGCAGAAGGCTCGACAGAGATAGCAGTAACAGTAACCTAACAGTAACAGTAACAGTAACCTAAGCAGGTGCTGGTCAAGGTGACATTTGTGACATTTTGTTTTTATACTCTGACCTCCAGATAAGATCACTTTGTCCCATATAAGATCACTTTGTTCCATATTGCGAGTACACAGCCTGACCAGACAAACAGCAGGCTTTCTGCCATCAGATATCAGGGGTAATAATCAGATGGTGAGCACGTCACCCACAACCTCACAGGGTGCACATTTTCTGAAACATCCAAAATATCCAAGCTGGGATGTTGACAATTACATGGTGCCATTAACGAGAAGAAGGGTCACAGTTATTGACAAGCTTCCTAGATGCTCCATTAATTTATGATTTGAAAGTATTCAATTTTCACAATGGCTTTCCTCCCACTGTTTGTTAATGATACATCATCTCTGAGGCCTGAACATGAAAGCTTTACCTGACAGGAATCATGTTAACTCTGATGTATGGTTGCAGCAAACAAAATTCATTTTATATATGTCATGTCATTGCAGCGGAGGTGCACAAAAACTCTGTCTTGCATTCTCAGTCACATTTTTCTGCTCCCCATCACCCACAATGACCTCGTGATTGATGGATTTGTCCACAGGTAACCCCTCCCAGTCCACTTCTCTGCACTACATGAACCCCTACCAGCTGAACGCCTACGCCATGGCACTGAAGGCTGTCGGCGAGATCATTCAGGACTACGACAGTGACAAGATGTTCCCTGCTCTGGGCTTTGGAGCCAAACTGCCCCCTGATGGACGGGTGTCACATGAATTTCCACTGGTGAAGTCAACCTCCTCTTATTTCTTTCTGATCATTATTTCATGCTTTTTGCGTCCGAATTCAACACCATTGGATTTTCTCTCTTACTTTATTGTGTTTATTTACGGATTTTGTGCATGACCTGGTAATAAGAAAACAAATGACATTTGAGGTATCCAGAGTGCTTGGATAAAGATCTTGACATTTTCTGCCTATAAACGCTTTTAACAAGTCCATTAAAATTGATTTCCACTGTTTTTCTCCTTGTCAGAATGGAAACATGGAAAATCCGTACTGCAATGGTATTGAGGGTATCTTGGAGGCATACCACCAGAGTCTGAGGACAGTGCAGCTCTACGGGCCAACTAACTTTGCTCCTGTGGTGAACCATGTTGCCAGGTCAGAAAGCAACGCAGCTGCTGAACAGCTTCTTCTTTTTGTCTCCTATTAAAGTGGCAAAGTATCAAAGAAAAAAATTGCTATTTAAACAACAGTGAGATCTTTCAACATACTTTAGGTCTGCATAAATCAATCGCTCCCTCCTTTTATTCACTCTATAGGTGCAAAGAAGACTGATCCTTTGTTCTTTATATTAATGAGGCTGATACTGAAACCAGTTGCCCCAGCCTCTGTAAGACACTTCAATGGCGGATTTTACTGATGGAATAAATAAGAAAAGCCATTTAGAAAAAGCTTATAAACTGTGATAATGATCCGAGTGGATTCATACGCCTCTGACATCCACGTCCACCTCTCACTGTCACCGCTTCGCTCACAATCTCATTTGTTGAGCCATAGCCAAACAATTCTCCATCTGATTACGCCAATGTTCTGTTGTAATTAAAAATGTCATTTTGATAAAATGGAGTCACACATTTTTAAACTGTGGCAGAGAGCCATAGCTGTGAGAATAAACAACCATCAGCACTGGTGTTTAGCATTTGAATAGGTGAACTCAAGTAGAGAAGAGGTTTTAACAAAGGCGCTAATCTGTGAATCAAGCAGTGTAAGGCAGCTTTGTTTTAAACTTGATTGTTTGGACTGATTAATCTTGTGTATTTGTTTTAATGAGCATTATCTGAGGTACAGCAATGACAAAGAATGTTTTTATTGAATGTTCCTGTGGTGAGAGTGCACGATAACACATGTGTTGTTATGGATTTATTTTCTATATCAATGTTTAGATAAGCCCATCAATAAATCCTCAAATCAGATTGTTTTTTGTAGAGATTATACAGCATCCTCTAATTTCTTTCTGCATCTGTGTGTGTATGTCTGTGCAGGTATGCCGCTGCAGTGCAGGATGGTTCTCAGTACTTTGTGCTCCTCATCATCACAGACGGCGTCATTTCTGACATGGCCCAGACCAAAGAGGCCATTGTAAATGTAAGAATGGAAAAATGGGGAAATGAGGGGGGGTTCTTTATTGCACTATATAAAGGTGTATGCCCTGTTTCATAAGGTTTAAACTGGAAGTATTTATAAAGTGAATGATGTGAAAATCACAACTTGTCATTTTTATCCCTCCCTTCAGACAGAGCCATGCTAGCCATTTTCCCCATTTATGGTCTTTATGCTAAGCTAAGCTAGCCAGCTGCTGTCAATAGCTTCTTATCTACCACACAGACACGAGAGTGGTGTCTTTGTTGGCTGAGAGCACTCGACCCTCCGCGACATTAAAAAAAAGCATGTGCAGAGAGACGAAACACGAGCAAATAAAGAAAACGTCTTCATCAGTTTAACAGCAAATGCAGTGCAACACACTGAACAAAACCAAATAGATGAACGCGCTGCAAACACACACAAGACAACACAAGAGGTTAAAGGTGCATTACTGTCACCCACCAGATGGATCTGTTTCAAGGGAACACAAAAAAATGATAGTTGCAATGATTTGCTGAAATGTAAGTGTTTTTGGCTGATTTTAACATGGTGATGGCATGATCTAGATATTACAGCAGATATCTGCTTTTAACATAGCCTTGGTCTTTTACTTATTATTATGAACCTGCAATTTCAAATAATCTGACAAAATACACACAGTGATGGGTGTGTTGTGAGTATTTGCAGCATGCTTGTTTATTCGGTTGTGTTGTTTGTGTTTGCAATATGTTGCCAAATTGATGTTTTCTTAATTTGCTTCAGTTCGTTTAATATAGATGATTTTGCCGCCACAGGTATCACTCATCTCACTCTCAAAGAATGCAAAGTGTGTCAGACTTGCTCTTTAAAAGGTATACTCTGCAGGATTATACTCTGCAGAAGACCTATCCTTGTCACAATCCATTTTACTTATAATAAGCAGGCAGGACACACTAAGTTATACAATGACATGCAACTTATTGTCATGTGATTGTAATGTGGAAACTGGGGGAGTCTGACACCAGGGAGCACCACAGTACCAAGAGCCAGCTCGAGTCAGGAGGAGGAGAAGAGGGTGAATGTGTGCACCATTTACATATGAGGCCCCTGGTGTGCTTACAAACAACTGTCCAATCCTGCTCAGTATGCCTACCAACCAACATAAGACAAGGCAACAAAAGGCAATTTAAAATTAATCGACAAATTATTTAGATTTATTCAGAATTATTTAGAAATAGAGAAAAAATGTCCATCTTAATTTTCTTACAGTGATGGGTGACATATTTAATTTGTTTGTTTAGTGTGATTCCAACCAGAAGATATTCAGTTTATAAAAATATGACAAAGAGAAGTGTAAATAATAACATCAATTGATCATCGTCAGCAAAACGATTGATCAATTAACTGTTTCAACACCAGTAATGGATACTGTGTTTTCCCTCTGGGACAAAAATATGTAGCCCAGATGTTCGTTGTGGTCATCACATCGATTTAGACAAAGCATTTGACAGCAGCAGTTGCTCTGCAATCTGGAAAGCAAAAAAATTGGCGTTTCACATAACTGACATTTTTGTGCTGTAATTGCTTGTTTTAGGCTTTTGGTGTGAGTGCAGAACTCACCAGAGCGATATTTAGACTAATGATTTACCTGACAGCTCCACCAAACATCCAGGTTTTGTTCTCAACAATGTTCAAATGCTGTGAAGGAATCCTCTATTGTCCCTTAGGTACAAACGGGTTCTCTTCTCACCCATTACAATTGTAGTGAACATATTTGTGATATTGCGTCAGTAAATAAAATACACAGCACTGTGCTTTATTCCTCTGAGTTTTCCCCAAAATGTGTCCTCTTTTTTTCCTCCCAGCTTTAAATAGCAGGTAGCTGGCATTCCTTTTCCTCTCTGCTTCCTTGGTCTCTTCCTCTTTTCACTCTTCCTCCTCCTCCTCAGTCCGCCGCAGGCACAGAACACCCAGCAGACTGGATTTAAAGGGAATTTGCGACTGTTAGTCAAAACATTAGAACAGCCACACCTTCCTTTTAAGATCTTGCCTGCTGCTCTGTCTCACTGACTCCACTGTGAATGTCTACTGATGCTTGCCGCTTCCACTGCTTTCCCTTTTACTCCCCACGGATCCCGGGCGAGGGAGGACACACTGCTGAGGTTATATAAGTCTTTCCTCATACTTATTTATGCTGGGAGGTATCTTCAAGAGAGAGCGAGAAGCAGAGTGAGAGGAAGCCCGAATGTGCACAACCTTCTGTGTGTTGTATATGAATTTGGAGTGGATTTGTGTTCGTGAATTCAGTTTGTGTGTGTGTGTGCGTGTTTCAGTTATATAGACCCATGTGATGGAACAAAGGGAGTTTATCAGTCACAACAGAATCTGCTACACTACAGAAGTCCACCTGTCAATCACTCAGCATCCCCCTCCTTCGCTCACCACTTGGGTCCCTCTGCTGCCTCATTCATTTTCTCTCCGACTCCATCGTTCACAAACACAAAGACTTTTGCTGTCTCTCTCAATCTCTTTCCCCTCTCAAAGATCAAAATCTCTTTGTCTTCATCTGCTCCCTCCATATGTCTGTCACCACATTCGGTCTATAAGAAAATCATCTGCCACCTTTGATTTTTTTTTCTTCTCATCTTCTATTTGTTATCCGTCAGGGCTTTGTGCTCCATCTCTGTATCAGTGCAGGGACACATGACTTCACAAGCATTTTACCTCTGGACTATCTTGTGAAACTGATAGTGGTGGTGTGAAACCAAGAAAAAAACATCTCCATATATACACAGAACAACAACAAGTACAGCCCTCTCCTTGACTAAAACAGGCTACACATTACGTTGCTCTATATTCACTATGCGCTCAAAAATTATTCCTAATTGTATTGGTATAAGTTCTTATGTCATGACTCTGACATGATTCTGTATGTCCACTTTCCTCAAGGTAATAAAGTGTATCATACAATAGCTTGCTGAACCCTGCCCCCTCAGTTACTGCCGTTACGCTTACCTCAAGCACATCTGCATTTGACTGCAACGCTGGCAGCAGACTCACAGTTAAAAATTCGGTGTTATTTCTGAACAGATTAGTGACTGTTTCTAGCTGAATCTTGAAATGAGAACCAGTAAAAGCTATTACTTATTTATTTAGTTTAGTTATTTTGAGATTAATGATAGAGAGCTTTGTCAAATGGTACAATCACCAAATTCAGTCAAATTCCTTGTTCTTCGTGTTTACATTCTTGGCCTATAAAACTGATTCAGATAGAATATGAAGAAGATCCAAATTCTACAATGCTGAGGCTTCACGCGTATCTTCATACCTGCAGCACAGAGGATCTAAACAACCAGCCAAGTCTGAACAAACATGAAATATGATCCCAGTCTCTTCAGTTCATAACTTATGGTGCTGAATAATGGCCAGAAAACATTGTGATGTCACAGTGAAGTTGGCCTTTGACCTTTTGGATCTAAAATCATCACTTGATCATTTTATCCTATTGGACATTTGTTTGAAATATTGTCATAATTAGTGGATGAACTGTCGCTCTGTGGCTAAAAGGCATGTTTTGTGAGGTCACAGTGACCTTTCATGTTTGAACACCTAATTCTAATCAGTGTGGAAGTTTGTGCTTAATTTGACAAAATCCCCTCAAGGTGTTCCTGAGATATTACGATCACATGACTGGAACGAATGACCAACCCAAATAGTGATGTGTGAGTCATGACTCAGTCATTTGAAACAAACAGCTCTTTTTAATGATTTGGGAGTGACAAGTCCTCATCAACTTGTCCTTCCTACTACTAAACCAGTGCAAATTGTGAACACAATATGAGACCATGTGTCACACACTAATGTGCAACTCTTACATCAACTCTATTTGTGGAAAGCTAATTATTGCATTAACCTTGCTCTGTGAGAAAAGCAACCACTGTGGTGCTTGTTTCAAGTCAGTACCTCCTCACTCTAACTGCCCTGAGTTGCTTTGACACTCGTGTCAACTCAATATTTGCTCTCCCAGCCTGAGCTCAAGGTCTGATGGGGCTGCGTGAAATATCAGTCACTCAATCAATTTTCTAAATGTTAGATAATAACATGATGTTGATAGAATGTAAAAAGTGGAACTCTACTGCAAGGGAGTGCAGCAGATGGAAAATTGCTTGTTTTCTCTGTGCTGCACATGTCAGAGTTGGAGCAGATTATTTACTTTCATCAAATAGTGATGTGTGTGTGTGTGTGTGTGTGTTTGTGCATGTGTCTCTCTCCCCTTGTGGGTTTTTAGAAGTTTTTTACTTTAACTACAGGCTATGATGTCCTTGCAGTGAATTTTTGTGGTTATTTGGCTAAAGATTTCTCCACCTACCTTTATATGGTTTTAAGTGATCTCACCCTTGCCGTTACTGACAGGCATATGATGCAATCTGGCAACTTTAGCGACTTCTGGAGCTAGTGCTGGCTACTTTCTTTGGCTAGCATGAGAGTTGGCAACACTGCTGTCATCATGAGTCGAGCAGCTCTGAATCAGGTTGAGCTGACTGAGCAAGTACTCAAGAGGATTAGCCTTACATCGTCAAGCCTTGTAGTTACAACGTCAGTCAGTCACTTCAATGTACACAATCGTGAAAAAGAACGGCTGAAAAATGGTGAATGAATTTCTGTGAGTGCCACAACCTGCCCAAACAAATTGTTTCACTATCAGAATTTGATCCATAACATTTGGAAAATCTGGATGAATATGATCAAATCATTTTATGCCATTTTTTAGTTTGAACTCCGACAGCATCCGGGATCAGTTTCCGCACAGTGGAAAAACAAACAAACAAAAAAAGACATGCTAATAGTTTTAAACATAACCACTAATTCCACAGACTAATGTACTTAGTCACTGGTATGCACTGGTGTTACATAGGCTAATACTTGGCTAAAGCTGAAGGTAACAGCACATTAGGACATCGTAGAGATTGTAGGAGACACTGGAGCAGATGAACACACTCTTAAATTTATTTTTTATACTTTCACTCTTGCATAATGAATTACTATGTACATTTACGTAGATTAATAATAAAGGAGTTATACAGCAGCCGCAGTCTGGAGCAACAGTTGAAGCCCCATGTCCATTAAAGTACATGACATTGCTCTCAGTTGTACCATCACTGCTGTTACATTATTGTCCAGCATTTGCCAACATGAACAGGATTAGGCTTCATTAATGCAAGACCTTATGTACATATGTGACTAAATGCAGTACCTTAATTGGAAATTATTTTTTTAACAAAGATGGTCACAGCCGGCAAGATTATTTTGTTTGTTTGTTTTTGGTTATATAGCAGGAAAAGTGTGTGAAAAGTGGGTCTTTGAAATAAAAAAATATGTGTATTTTGAAGTTGTCCCTTTACATTATGTTAATTTGGCAGAGACTCTAGTTTCAGATTTATGGGAGTTAATTTATATATAATAAATCAAAACAACTGTTCTCTCTTGGTAGAAGTGTGCACTACATTAAAAACAAACATTAAAAGCTTTTATTTACATTAAGGGCTTTATGTCACTTTCAACACAGCTCACTTTGGATGTAGTGCGTCATAACTGCTGATTATTCCTGATGCTCTGTTCTAACAATTGGGTTTGCTTAATGCCAGTTAATATCAGCATTCAGTGGTAGCTGGTTTAATGTCCTGAGACAGCCAATGCGAGATGGTCTAGTGACTCACTTGAGCCAAGTGCTGATAGGACCATCACCTCTTCAAACATAACCTAAAGCCATTTTTGTATGCATGAACATACACACACACACACACATCTATCAAAGCATCCATATGCATGACATATGAATTTAAACAGCACATCCAGAGTGAGTTGTTGGAGTAATGAATGTTGATTGATGCTTTGTCTTGCTGTTACATCCATTATACCGGATCTCGGTTGCCAGTCAGGGTGACAGGAGGATGGCAAAAGTGGGGCATGGTGGATTGCCAAGTTATTTTTGGTGGCATTTAATATTCTGGTGTGTGTGTATATCTCTGGCAAAGCGCACACGCATGTCTGTAAGCGTGAGTATTTGTGTGTACATGTGCGTGGGAGGACAGGCACTGACAGGAGTTGTGTTGAACACTGATAATCGTGTTGATGTGCTGCAGCTGAGGCGGTGTCGACAGAAAGTGCTCTCCATCTCCGTGGCAAAAAAAGAGTTTGCCTGATTTGCCAGTGCATTTGTCCTGTGCCGGAGATAAAACTCCACTTGTTGTAAGTGTTTTGTTTAAATGTTACTGCAGAAAAGTTGTTGCATTTAGCATTTATTGTGGGTTGCCATCTATCCTGAAATTAGAACAACAGACATAAGCATGGCCTGTCAGAGTGCAATGCAGGCACTGTTGGTCAAGCAGAGTGGACATAAAATCACTTTACTTGCATTTATTACAAATCACATACAAACTTTTTTAAAGAGCACCAAAGGAGCTGCTGACTGTTATGATGGCTGGTTGGGCTGAAATCAACATCAAGATCTTGATTTCTGATATATCTCAGTATGACAAACATGCAAATTATTGTGCATGTAAATAAAAGAAGAAGAAGAAGAAGAAAAAGCAAAAGAATTATGTTCAGTGCAATTAATTGTTAAACCAAGTTTTCATATATGTGAAGTTAAGTCTTTAGCCACGCTAGCACTGGGTCCAGCACTTTTGTCCAGACTACAATAGCTCAACAACTATTGGATGGATTCCCATGAAATTCATGGTGCCCCTAGGATGACTCTGCTGACTTTGGTGATCCACTGTCTTTTCATGTAGCGCAACTAGAAACTCAAACTTGTCACTTATCCCATTACATATCTCAATGTCTACTTGATAGACTGGTACCAAATTTTGTATAGATTTCATGTGTGACAATGTTTTTTCTAGCTTCTAGCACCACATTTGTGTAAAATATCTCAACAAATACAGGTTTATTTATCTCATCATCAGGTCAATATTTCAGTATGAGCACAAAACCTGTAAAAAAAATAATTAACTCCCACCAGTCTTGACTTTTTTTTTGTTTAATGATAATTAGCAAATGTTACCATGCTAACACAATCGTCAACATACTGCTAGAATGGTAGGGGCATGTCATCACAATGCATTTCCATCAAAAAAAAACCCAACATACTATAATATCAAAATTATTTCTCAGTCCTACGTGTTTCATAAATGTTGGCATCTTTTGTTGTTTGAATGATTTTGCCTTTTTTGTTTTTAAAGAGACAGTACACCTGCACAGTAGAGAAACTAACAACACTGTTCTCTGACCTGAGGTGTGACTAGGGAGTGGCTGGGTGGGTGAATGAGGAGGGTCGCTGTACTGACTGAAGTTGGCTCCTCCTCCCTCACCTTCCTCTCCCAGTTCACAAATGCCTCCATACCACACCTGCCATGTGAGACCTTATCAAGGCATCTGCCAACAGATTCATCACTTTATTCATCTACCTGAATGTTGTCAAAATACGGTTCTTTTTGCAGGTCAACATTTTGTCAATCCAAGCGGGGAATTCCTGGGATAGATTTGGCTGCATTTTTAGCTGTGAAAACAGCTTTTGCACTGATACTACTGACCTGTTGGCCCAGCATCTCTGGGGACGCCGTGAGTGTTGTCAGGAAGTTTAATCTCCTCTGCCCAGCCTGATAACCAGCATTCAGTGGGTAAACACAAATTGCCATTACAAGATAAGAGCCGGGGAGCATTCATATGGCTGAAAATTGGATTCGGAGACAGAAAATATCTAGGATAAGGAAAGCAGAGACAAAAACAAGTTTCTGTTGAAACATCTAGTTTCCCCTGACTTCCCGTTTGGAAATCACTCACTTTTTCTCTCTGGAAGCTTTGTCTTATTAAAGGTCATTCAGCTAGTTAAAGTGTGAGACAGAACATTAGTGTGCTTGTACCCTGCATGGGTGAGCACGTAACTGCTGAAATGTCTGATAATACAGTAACGAGTGCCGCAGGTCAGTGGTGATGTGGACAAGCTTCTCTTCTCTCTTTAAATAAAAGAAATGTGGACATATGTAAATTGCTGCTCAAGAAGAAAAAGTCTTTTCACTTGCTCTTGTTCTATCTCTCTGCAGGGTGCCAAGCTTCCTATGTCCATCATCATAGTTGGAGTGGGTCAGGCAGAGTTTGACGGTACAGCGATTTTCATTTTTTAACCGCTGCATGAATGTAATTATTAAATAATCTGATAATGTCATAGTGCAGGGACACACAAGAGGTAACAGAAAAGAAAACATCTTGTAAAACTTCAGCAGCATCAAGTCAGTTAAACATATTAAAACATGAGCCAATAATTGACATTTTAATTCACACAATTCACAACCTATTACTGTTACAGCCAATGCTCTCCGGCAGTAATTAAGAGAAATACCCAAGAGAAAATTACTGAGTAAACTCATTTGAGTCAGTTGAGAAAGGAATGCGTAGGTGGATGCAAGCATAATTGTAGAAGAAATGGCTGAGGTTAATTGCTAGGCTTGCAGTGTTTGGTAGAGATGATTCTAAATTGCATAGAAGCTACAATAAAGGAATTATTAGTTGATTAGACATGGAATAAAGACAGATTACAGCTACACAGCTCAACATCCTCTCTCCTTTACTGATGCCTAAACAAAACTATATTGTATTATTATCATGTATCATAACTAAATTTACAGGAGCAGTGCATCAACCTTGTGCTGCCATAAAGTCAGCTGTCTTCACTTGGTTCTCGTACTGTGTGTGTGTGCATATATACACGCGCGTGTGTGTGTGTGTGTGTGTGTGTGCATGTGAACTTGTGTCTTCCAGCAATGGTGGAGCTGGATGGCGATGATATCAGGATCTCATCTCGGGGCAAACTGGCAGAGAGAGATATTGTTCAGGTGACTGCACTTCACAGCCTGAAAGAATCTTTCCCTGACACAGTCTATGGCAATGAGATTCCGATCATTATTTATAAGTACTGTGTTCCCAATAATTTTTGTGTCATATTTTTACATTTGCATTGTATGTTCACACGCATTTGTGCTGGGACATTCAAATGTCTCTTCGGACAAAAGACCATCTGTTGGCACTGACAAGCCAACAGATTAGGACATCTGTGTAGTTCCTGTGAATTCCCGTGCTAAAAAGTTTGTTACTGTATGTCACTGGGAAACTTTGTGTCAGAAGTATCCAGGTGTACAACTGATCATTTGTCTGTTTGCGTAGTATCAAAAGTCAGGAATTAAGTGACTGAATACTGGGCAAACAATGATGTGCAGGGTTTATAGCGGAGGTGACGATGCCAAATGCAATATAATGCGATGGGTCAAGCCCTTTGATGAGCTAACAGGCGACCTGCCCAGGGTGCACCGCACCGTTTGCTCAGTGTCAGCTTGGCTTGGCTGCAGCCCCCAACCCCACAGAGGACAAATGGCGATAGATAATGGATGGAGGGTTGGGTGAGACATGCAGGGTTTCGGTTTCTTACCACCTCTGCTAAACAATTCGCTGCAGGAAACCTTGAGGTACAATGACAAATAATGAAAAAGATGGAAAAAAATCCAAAGTTTTTTGTTTGTTTGTTTGTTTATGTCAAATCCTGTGAGAAAAACCTTTTCACTTAGGCTGATTTATTATCTCTCACTCCCGAGGGAAGGCAGAGCACAGGATTAGTGACAGATCAGCATCCTAAAGCTTGCAGGATCTGGCAAATGTTTACTAACATGGAGGCTTAAACATGAGCCCTCTGGATTTCTTCTTTCAGTATACCACCCTGCTCACAAAAACCCCACTTGTGTACATTGTCAGAAAGTATTTAAAGCTTTTCATGGATCACTACAACAGAAACCCTGATGGTTTTATCCTAGACAGAAGAAACCATATGTTGTCAAGCAACTTTCTATGAAAATGAAAGAGGTTAACATAATGGATTATTTTATCCAATCACAACATTTTTTATCCACATGAGGATTAAGATATACTGATGTTACGCTTTCCTCTCTTCTTCTTCAGTTTGTTCCCTTCAGAGATTACATGGACCGAACAGGCAACCATGTGTTAAGCATGGCTCGGCTTGCTAAAGACGTGCTGGCAGAGATCCCTGACCAGTTCATCTCTTATATGAAGAGCCGGGGGATCAAACCCAACCCGGCGCCACCTCCCTACACACCTCCTGGACACACGCACCATCACACTCAGATCTGAAGCCCTCCTCCTGGCTTTTCACTGAGGACTAACAGCATGAAGCAGTCCAGTCAGAGTCCAGTAGGAACTCTCTGCGTCCTTTCTGGTGCAAACAGAAGCTGATGCACCAGAAAATGGGTGTTAAATTTTGTGCTGTATCCTCTAAGTGACAATTGGAGCAGCATTTGTTTGGTTTTTATTTTTGGTTTTCTGTGATTTATTTATCTGGCCAGTTTCTCTTAAAGAGAGGCTGCAAACTTTCCAGGACTCGTTGGTGAAAGCCTTTTAAAATCGACACTTGGGCAGTGACTGTTTCACGTCTGATTTGACAGCAGGTTGGTTTAAAAAGGTCATGTTGTGGTTAAAACTTGTGCCTGTCTGTGGTTGTTTCTCTAAGTGTATCAGGACACGTCAACTTTGACCTAAGCCTTGCTCGTCAGTCATTGGTGTGGCCTATTACAGTGGTATTTTTTAGATACCTTTTCCCTTCTGGAATCAGTTTTTATATTTGGGGATTATCTCTATCTGCTGATGTATTAAGTTATGATGGAGGATCACAGTTTATTACATTGAACATTAATCAGGACTTTCATACCACAAGGTGTAATATCTTCTCTTCTTTATTATCTAAATGTTTATGAGCATGTTGAATGAATTTCTTGAATGTTATTCAGAGTGGCATGGGCATATGATAGATCTGTCAGAAACCTGTCAGTTATTTTTAAGTGATTGTGTATGAAAAGCACAAGAGAACCTGTCTCTATACCAAGAACATGATTATGATATTTATACAAGGTAAGTCATATTTAGTCATTTGGAGTGCTGCCATTCATTGTTTCTGATCTGTATGCAGCTTATAAGTGCAAGTCAAGTGTCTTTGTAGTGCAGCCCCAAGTCTACACAATGACCCAGGCTTCCTGTCCTGCAGAAAGGATAAATTCCCTTCACAAAGGATGATGTTGCATAAGGAGCATATTAACCATTGTATGATAACATCTGTTTCTTTTCATTTTTATAATCCACAAATACATTATATACAAGACAGACTATGAAACAGGACAAAGACACAAAGGACACAACAGAAAACAAAAACATGTCAGAAGTAGCTGGAGTACCAACCTGGCAAAGCAATGCCCCAAATTACTTTGTGGTAAATTGATTAATTGCCACTTTTCATACCTTCCCCATTTAAGTTGGTACATACAGTAATATGTTAATAAAATGAATGCATACTTCATGAAAATATTACTCACTGTCACAGAGAAAACATGGGGGTAAGGTAACGCTCCTCTGCAGGGCCACTTGTTAATTTATATTATCCAAACACACCAGCTCTGCAGAGCACCGACCATGTCAGTACAAATCCGTAAGCCTCCAGCAGCTACATAACCTCCACCGTCACAGACTGTGAGTCAGTAGGATTGCAGCCACAGTGTTTATCCCTTGAGATTTACATTTTATACAGCCCAGTCCTCATTGCAGTGTATTACAAGTCTCTAGGGGAAGACACAAGTAGTCTCCATAGTTTTAGAATTTATGTTAATTCAGTACATAAGTAAATCTTTCAAACACATTAACAATCTGAATATGCTTCCACAGGGTAAAGAGGGATCCTTTCGTGCTAATTTTGGTCCCTCCTACCATGTGCGACATCAGTTTAGTGTGAAGAATCAAACAAAAACAAACTGGCTTCTACATAGCAAATCTAATTTTACCGCATCAGTAAGCTCATAATGCGAGATGCAATTTTGCACAGTGATGCAACAATGATCCCTGACAGACTTATGATGTGTCGTCTTACAAATGCATGATCCATGTAGGGATGTTTCGATCAGGAAGCACACGGGGTACATAAGTAGGAGTAAAACAGCCACACGGAGAGGAGAGGAGAGTTAATGCTCAAAGTGCAGGAACAACGTTAATAATTGTGATGTTTTCATCATGTTTTGTTTTGTTTCTCTTTATAATGACAGAGTACACTCGCTACATAATTAGCCTTTTGACTTTAGACTTTGTACTGAAAGGAACAGGACACACAAGACATCCAGGCACATTGTGCATAAAACAGATTTCAGTGGGATGCAGATCCTCCATTTACTTTAACTTTACTTTAAGTTAGTTTACTGAATTTCTTTAGTTCAGACATCATTTTCCACAGAGGCTGTGTCCTAATGACTGTGGGGATTGTGGCATGTTCAGCTCAAAGTAAATCATTGTGGAGCCTCACAGAGCTGATTGGTATGGCTGTATCATAAACATGTAGTGCTTCTGAATGTTACTTTTCTGTCCTTGTCACCATCACTATAGTCATTGTTCTTCTCATACTATAATTATTGCAGTTTCACTTGGTTTTACTATACCATGACCTTCACACCTCACTGCAGTAGAGAATAATGAAACACATAAACAATGCTACAGTGAGTATAATAGACTGTAAAAGTTGTCCTCTCCATTTAAACTAACAAAGCAGTGCAGAAGCTGAATTAATCCATGCCGAAAAGGTTCAATTGAAATGTCTAATGTAGCAAATTAAAGGCCTTAATAATGTGAAATACAGCCACTCCATCTCATTTAGTCCTGTATTGGAAAGCTGTTTGGGTATATAATTGTGGCTCTTAGCTGGAAGAGAGAAAACGAGTTAATAGTAGTTAAAATGGTGAACAACAATTTGTTTGAAAATCTTTGTGTTTTGTAAGAGAGGAAACCATTAGCAATGAAATGATAAGAGTTATGTAATAGCTGGTTTGCATGTAGATCTCAACTGCACTTCATCCTAGGAGAAGAGTGCTTATTGTTTGATATGTTTTTGGAAATACTACGGTTTTGAAGCTATTTATTTATTTATTTTTTATTTTTGGAGTTTGTATGACAAGCCATCAGTCTCCTCTTACAGCCCTGATTTTATTGGTATGATGGATCGACTGCATGTTTTCTTGGGGTACATTGAGTGTTTAACCTGCACCATCTGTAAAATAGGAACCAGCCCAACCAGATTACATGCATGTCTGTGCCAAACATGGCAGTAAGCTCTGTGGACTGTTTACTATTTCTTCTCTCTTGTGCCTGGTTCTCCAAACATTTATGTCTCACCAGTGGGTAAAACTGTAGCTAATTAGCATGTTACAGTTAAGACTTTTTTATTTTTGTTTTATTTTTGTTTTGTTTTGTTTTTTTTTTTTGTCAAATTCCACAATTTCTCTTTGTTGTTTATATTTTTTTTTTTGCATGGCTCCCTACTTTCCTTTGAATGAGTTTTTATTGTATATGATTATGGTCATAGATGGGTTGTGAAATGCTTTGTATTGGATTGCCTTAACTGAAAATTATTAAAAAATGACTACTTTTATAAATGTTCTTTGAGTGTCATGCTTTGATCTCAGTGATCAGTGTTTTAATTTGTTACTCAGAAGACACAATGATTCAGTTAATGTTCAAAATTTTGTCAAGCTGCTGGTTGCTGATGAGTGGCAAAGGGCTGCCAACTGTGCGAGGGAACCTCACGTTAGTTATCACTTTCACAACATTTTTAGAAAAAAAGAAGAATCTGTACACTGAATGTTCTTGTCAGAACACAACATCCTGTTTGGAACAATGTGACAGGCATGTTGTCAGTTCCATATTTCATATTTTTATCATCAATATAGCTGAATTTCCACAGAACCACATGGTAGAGAGCTGTGACATTTTAAAAAGACATCAGAGGTCTCTTATGCCTTTTTCGAAGCTTGAATTAAGTCTCTAGTCAACAAAAAAATCCCCCCCCCCCAAAAAAAGGAAACATACAAAAAGTTGGGTCATGTCAATAAATGTGTTAATAAAAATGTTAATATAGGATTTTTCCATTGAGGGGAACAACCAGGATATTGTTTGCATTTTTAGAAATCACCTTTAAATTCACAGCCACTAAAGTGATCATCTGTTTCCATTGATAATTTATTTACTTTTGCTTCCTTCCAAATGAGAATAGAAACATTAGGCTTCTTACTTCAGAAGGAAACTAGATTTTTTTAATGCACAAACTTTGTCTAGTTCTTAAATTTCTTTCCTGGTTACACCAAGTGGTTTACCTTTAATAAAAAACTGTTGCTGATTCTAACATCTCCTTCAGAACAAAGGCTAATGAGACACCAGAAGTGCAGAAGTGACTTTGTTCTTTTAAGTCCCAATAGGTCATTACAATCAGTGTAAGGTGCTCAAGATGCCGAATGATGACAAAGTTAAAACCATTATTTCTCCAAGCTATAATCACTGAGTGTAGTGAATGAAGATTTTTGCAAGCATCGCCAAATTAAAGTTTATGTTTGCCTTTACTATTGCCAGTCCTCACATCCACACTACCTAATTTGGCTCATGGGTAGATTTATGGCCTTGATGCTCACAGTTGGCTGACCCACTTTACTTAAAGATTAACTAAACCCCTAAACCACTTTTTTCAGCTGAAAATCAATTTAAACAGATATTTAGTAGTGTTACTGTTTGATTCAGGTACAAATCCTGACAAGACACATCTTTCCCAAGGTGTACAGAAGGTATTTTGGTGGCCTTTGGTGTCTCAAAACCTTTTTGTTGGGGCTGTACCCATTAGTCCCCATTCAACACAAGCCACCCTTTAATGACCACAATGGGTAATTTCAGATATGGACAATATGGCATGTGTTACACAATGTGTTCATCATTTAGTAATTCACACGCATTCATATGGCCCATTAAATCTCATATAAACAGCTGTCTAAAGGTGCTATTTGGAGTTCCTATTATGAAAGAAAACATAGCCACTCTTTAGCAAATACTAACACATGATTGCATTGTTTCCCTAACTACCACTTTCTTTGCAGGTTATAATGTACATCCAAAGTCCAAAATAACTGAGGGCAGTTGTCTTCCAAGTTTCCAAGATTCCTCCTTGTCTTCAGTTTCTGTTTCAGCTTGCACAACTTTGTCCTTCTTAAATGATTCACTTTACATTATGTTCTATATACACATCATGTCTCAGCAGTCTGCAGTGGGGTTGGCATGGGTGACAGCTGTCATAAAACTGCATCAAACCCAAAACTGGATGTACAAAATAAATTTACCTCAGCTCTGAGCAGCAGAGCACTGCTTCTCTCAACATAGCAGGTGGTCTATACACTCCCCTGGAAATGTTTTATTATAATATCAACAGCACACACATGCTGTCGTCTACTCATCATATACATATAGTCATCTCATCAAGGTTTTATCATCAAACATTCATTCATCTTATTTTTACAAAGCCTGGTATTTACGGGGCTCTCCTGCCCACATTTCATTTGGACTTTACTGTCTGGAAAGGATTCACTTGAACACACTCCAGAGAATTCTGGGGTATATTTAGTTTCTGGGTCAAGATGAAATAACAAGGTAGGGAAAATGAGTAATTTCCAAAGTTACTGGATGGGCTTTTTTTGTACTTGAGAAGTTACCATATAATTCAAAAGGTGGGAGAATAATTCAAACAGACTGAACCTACTGAGCATGAAGGGTTATCTAAAAAATGGTTGGATGAAGAGGTTATGCTCCACTGTTATCCTCCTCAAATATCTTTTTGTTGTGTAAGAGCCCTTTGCTACATTGCTCCTGCTTGACAAAAAGTTCACGCACTGGCTCTCACAATAAATTTTGTATGAACACGTCTCAAAAAACAACCTCCAGGTAAAAAAGTAAAGTAAGTTAAACTTTCAGGAACAAAAAATAAAATGGATATGCAATGCCTTTCCTTTAACAAAACATGGTTTTATAGGTAATGGCACCTTTTTGTAAATTCTGTTAAAAATAATATATGTCTGGGCTAGACATTATCACTTGCTCGTTACTGCAAGTTCTGAGCATAGATACAGATAGTTAGTTAGTTGCACAGCTACTCATCCCAAAGTTAATTAGTGACCTTAAAAGGTGGTTGTAGGTGGATTTTGTTACATTTGAACAGAGCCACCCTAGCTGTTTTGCTCTGTTTCCAGTCTTGATGCTAAGCTAAGCTAACCAACTGTTGGTTGTAGCCTTACATTAAAAGATACAGATAAGATAGACATTTCAATCTTCTCATTTAACCCCCTGCAGTAAAGCAAATAAGCTCTCATCTCAAACTTTCAAGTTATTTAAGGTGAATGCTACATATCTATCCCCTTTTTGTTGCAACACTTCACATTCTTGTATTACTGCAGCATCTCAGTAACTGATCATTTCACATTTACATTTCATGTATTGTAGGAAGTCCCATTCCTTCCACTTAAACATATTTTATTAGATCAGTAATTAAGCTTGTAAAGGGAAAAGTTTTAAACCAGGACATCCAGTATCTTGTGAAAAATTAGGTTTGCCAAATTTAGTCTACAGCTAGCGTTGCATCAGACTCAGATGTTCAATATTAAAGGACTTTGACTGGGCCAAAAAAAAAAAAAAAACCATGATCTTCACATCTGAAATTCTGCACTTTCAGGTTTGATCTACAGTTTGTCACACATGCAGTGATGCATGTGATAAAGCAGAAACTCTGCAAGTTTAAAAAAACGAAGAGGACATTAACTGAAAATTTCACATCTCCTAACATCAGATTCCCCTACAAGTTTTGCCCCCAAGCCCTCTACTCAAGCCACCGTTCAACAAAAATAAATAACTCAAACTGTTTGCTATTTTAGTTCACCCATACTGGCTCTTTGCCCTTATTGTGCTGTCTGATATATTGCAGGCATCAAACAGCACTTGTGCTTTAGCACAGGACTGCAGGTTGGCCTTTAACGTTTCTGCAGCAGGTCTGTGGTTGTACTCAGGTTGTCTGCAGCTTCTCACAGATGAAAATGGCAGTAGCAGCCGGGATGTTAACAATTTTCTGACTACTGCCAAGCAGTTATATGTCTTGGCAGTTGCTGGAGTCATCAAGACAGTGGCTAACACCTAATTCAACATCAGGTGAATTAAGCCCTGAACACTTTACCTGAGCCCAAAACACACACTCTCAGCAGCCAAACCACATCACTGCAGGTGGAAAGTCACTGAGAACTGTCATCCTACCAACCACCCTGCCCAACAAAAAACAATTTCCTTGAGTGAACTAAAATAATCAATCAGCTGGGCAGACATCTTTCTAAGTCACAGGCGAGGTGAAGTCAAACTCCTTGTGTTTTGTTAAACACCAAAAAGTATTGAGCCAGCAATCTAACCAAAGAGATGAAGTTGCTAGTCACCACTTAATAATACAACTACAGACAACACTGTAAGTAAAACAGTCTGATTAATCCATTTTTACTACAACATAAAGTGACAAATCTCCATGATAATCCCTTTTTTTTGAGTGAAGCTTCTATTATCCAGAGAGACTGCTGGAAATTTTTGCTAAAAGCAAATTGTTTGCTGCCTCAGTCTGTCTCGGGGCAAATTTAACGCAATATGGATTCAAATCTGCCGGGGACTAGTGTTATACGTCATTTCTTTCATGACTATATCTACTTCAGCTGCATCCTCTTTCTCTCGTCTCTCAGTGTGTTTGTCTTCATGGTTCTCTTTTCACACATCTTTCCTCTGGGGTTCCTCAGTGAAATTCAATCCCAAGAGGTTTAGAAAATGGATGGATAGATGGATGTTCTTGCACAGATGACACTCACTCCCAGCCATTTGTCAGATTGTCTGTGTTATTGTTGTCAGTTTGTTATTAATAAAAAACCTGCCCATCACCATTGTGGAGGTTTTTTCTTCCTTTGTTTATAAAATCATATCTGCTGTTCAGATTTGGAGAAACTCATATCTTAAGTAAAAATATCACACTGTAAAAGTACTAAAAATGTTATTTCGGTACAAGCATGTAAGAAATAATGAGAAAAAATTACTGAAAGTACTAAAAGCAAAAGTGCTCAGTGTTCCCTGTGACTGTTATGACTACTCATGCATGAGTATCATTAATATAAAAGCAAAGTTATGCTGATTTTTAACTATCTTGCAGCTAATGATAGTTGACTGATAGCATTTGTGAAAATGGAACCTTTTTTGCATGAAAAATAATTTTCAAAACAGTCACCAATTCATTTTCTATCAATGACTAATTGAGCAATCATTTCAGTTGAATGGTTTCATTTAAACCACATCATCATCATATTTTATAAGCTCTTTGTAGGACTTGTGTGCAAAAATCTTCAATCTGTAAAGTACAATAGCTGGTACTGAATGCTGTCTGATAAGCGTAGTGAAGCACCTCACATGATTACTGGACAGTCAGAACACTAGTGAAATGATTCCTCCATGTCTCTCAGTCTACTGTCCTGCCTCTCTTAGACCACCTGAAAAGGAAAGTGTAATGCAACCACAAGACCTCACTCTCTGTGCTCCTCTTTTCCTGACAGAGGCTGCTACAATCTCTCCAAGTTTAGTCCCTGTGGCTATAGCCTCTGGGTAGTGAAAGAATCTGTAGGCACAATCATCCGAGGTCAGGCTCCTCCGCAGGGGAACTCGTTTCAGCCTGCCCAATATAAAGTGAGGAGTTCAGAAGCTTCATGCAGCTGCTCCTCTCACCAGAGAACCCAGCTGAGGTGATTTAGACACCTGGTAAGGAAGAACAACCTTGGAAGGAGTGTTTGGCATGGCCTACATTTAGAGGACCTTGTGGAAGAACCACACGTGACTTGGTACTGGAGTACAATAGCAACATAGTTTGTGTAAGTTTTGGATATCAATTCACAGGGAATGCTGAAACATCCATCCATTTTCTATACCGCTTATCCGTCAGGGTTATGGGGGGGCTGGGGCCTCACTACGGGCAAGAGGCAGGGTTCACCCTGAACTGGTCGCCAGTCAGTCGCAGAGGTAACACACAAAGACAGAGGCAAGAGACAATTAACCTAATGTGCATGTTTCTGGGATTGTGGGAGCAAGCTGGAGTACCCGGAGAAAACCCGCACATGCACAGGGAGAACATGCAAACTCCATACAGTAGGGCCCAGACCGGGATTTGAACCTGAAACCTTCTTGCTATGAGGCGACAGTGCAGTATCTAGCACTGTGCCGCCCGGAATGCTGAAACACACCAAAAAAAAAAAAAAAAAAAAGTTGGTTTGCGTGTTCAACTTGACAGAACAATGGATCAGTTGGTTTCTGGACTAACTGGTGACCTTTGTCTGAATGCGTCACGGTTGTGGAAGATACACTTTATTTTAAGAATGGTGACTCAGATTATTTTTAAATTGTGACTTTCTGACTGAAACTGGGCTCATGATGAGAAAGATTTACAACCACTCTTGGACGACCATATATATATATAATAAAAAAATAAGTTCTCGCTAAATTAGTATCACTTCGACATTTCTTCTATTTCAGCTAGGTGACAGATGCAGCCAACAAATAATGAAAAAATGTTTTGATGCGCCATTTGAAAAGGGCATTTGCACCAAACCCAGACAAAAAGGGCAGAAGTTTTTGTTTCCCAAACCCCCAGCTCCCTCCTATTCAGGCTACTAACAACATGTGGGACTGCATATCATGACAACATAATACATGCGAGGTGACACAGAGAGGTCACAGTGTCTATAGGCATTCAGCTGGAACACCAAGGCCAGAAAGAAGTTTCAGTCTAAAGAGATACACACCAGCATGTTCATAAACTTGTCCAAGTCAGAGAAGTGGTACATAGTGAGAAGTTATGTAATGTTGTCCACAGCAGAGCTAAAATGTTGATAATTTAACAAACTGTGTCGATTTTAGACTTAATATGAGGAAAATGTCCAACCAATCAGTGCTGGTCGAAATTAAAGAAAAAGCCACATAGTTGTCTATTCTAATTGGTTATTAAGTCAATTTTCTTGACTTTCCACCAATTATCTGAAGGTCTAAAGTTTAAGGGGTATATCAAGATGAAAAGAAGTTGAACGAGAAGAGGGTAATTAGTAAGAGCGATAACAAACAAGCAGCGAAGAGAATCAGGAATGCATGGAATGTTCCTCAAGAGAATCAACAAACCAAAAGACACAATTAAAAATATGAGTGTGAATCTTCACCATCAGGGATAGGTTATCATGTGGATGTAACCCTGCTGTCAATCATAGTCCATTCTGTGGCCAATAATGAGATATACCTTCACCACTTGCACTTTGAATCCACAACCAAAAGGGATGCCTTTTTAAGGTGTTTATTGATACTGTATTTAAATATAAGTATTTATGGAGGAAATATTTCAGGGTATGAACATTGTCATGGAGAATCGCCACAATTGATGTGTGGGCCCTGATCTCATCACTCCCCACAACAAAAGCACGTAAGAGATTGGCATGTGAAAAAAATAAACCACAGCAGATACAGAGCTGAAAACCAACTATTATATGCAATCTACCATGTGTGCTTCAGACATTAGCCATAGTTTGGCCAATTCCAAAAAAAAAAAAAAAACAACTCAACAACTAACAAGAATACATACATACATACATAGACTGAACAAAGATGAATAAATCTAAATCCAGCAAGAGAGAACATGTCAAATATGCAGCAGATAATCTTCAACTTATGTCCATAACATGAAAAGGCAAGACTTTTAAAACTCAACCAAAAGGTATGACTTGAAACAGAGTGAAAAAAAGAGAATTGTTGGACTCAGCAACAGACAAAAGAATTATGTTTTATGTTGACCTAACTTGTTAAACGGATTTCATCCTTCATGAATTCATTTGTGTGTAATCAGATACAGTATAAGTGAAAACTGTGGAACAGTGGCCGGTTAGTTTAAAATAAATCTGTCAAATATGTCTCTTGCTGCTTATAAATTGTGGAGAAAATGTCCTGTGTGTGAAAGATCTCATGTTGAGTTCCCTGTAAAGCCAATATCACATGGAAATTTCATATTATGTAAATGGCCTGTGTGCAAGACAGCAGTTCACATCCCTAAAGTCAATAGTGAATATTAATCTCTACCAAACTCCCAAAACACACTGAGCTAAGAAAAAAAACATGCCACCACAAACAAAGGCAACAACCTAAAGGGAAATAAATTCAGGCTAACTCACAATAGCCAAATGTGAATATTTCTAACCCACAATTAGATTCATCAACAGCAGGAAAGCAATACAATTAAGACAACAACCTCCTCCAAAGACAAATAAGCTCATGCAACACCACAACTGCACCTATATGAAATAGTGCATGAGCTGACACAAACAAGCAAAACTCTTCAACCAACTAAGACATCACAGGAAGAGAAGAAGTCAACAACCTCATTTTGCCAAGCAGAAACCAACAGAACAAAGCCAACATGTCCACTTTTAAGATGCACGTGAGCAAGAATCTCACTTACCTTACCTTGTTGTGGTGAAGCAGTGATTCCAGGTATCTTAGCAGTAAATCCTTTGAGAATAGATGTAATAGTCGCACAGCACAAACAGAGAAAATCCAGATTCTGGGTTAAATGGAGGCCGAACAGTTTAAAACTGACTAAAGAGTAGCTGGAAGCAACACAGTTGCCCTTATTCCTTCTCAAATGTCCACAGTTGTAGCATGTGTTAGCTAGCAAAGGAGCTGAGCAACAGGACATGACATGACAGGTGAGTGCCAGTTTGAAGAACCCGCCTCACTGCATGAGGTGTGTTTGATATATGCTACAGCAAGTGAAGTATTTAGTGCAGCAGCAAAATGAGTTATTTAACTGAACTGGCTCAGCAGGTTTAGATAACAGCAGATCAAGTGGACATAATGGATTTTTAAAAAGGAAATTTAGAAGTGACCAGGGCCGTGTGCTTTGTAAAAGCATAAAATTTCACCAGCACAACACTGAAATAGATTGGTATAGTGCAGAGTGATGTGCAGAGAACCTGTACCGGTACCAGCACCTGCAACTATTGATCAGGTGTTTCATTTCACAGAGCCAGAGAAGAGGATTCAGGCTAAGCTGAAAACAATTGAAAGCCTTTCTTCTGTGGCTCTTTTGCTTTTTGATTCTGATTGAAAAACCACAGAAATGACTTCCTTTGGTTCTACAACCACATATCCTGATAACAAATTGATGCCGCTGGCAGCAGAGCTCCTACCATCCACTGTCAAACCCCACCAGTCCCACACAGTCATGTCACATGTTCTTAGCACAGCAAAGACACTTCCAGTTTAATATTCTACTCCACTGAGTACGTGAAAGACATGATCCCTCTCTCCCTTATTAGTCTGTGTTAATTCTGTCTTGTCTAGGCTGCCTGTTTTTAACCATAAGCCTGTTTTGAATTTCATGCTTGTCTAAGCCTTAAATCATAGCATTAAGCATTATATCAGAGGAAGGAATCCAACAATCTGTCCTCTTTACTTTATGTACTTTTTTATTGTGCCTTCACAGTTATATCTTTTGGGTGCTTTATCGGTCCTTTGACTTTCTTTCACTTTATTTACTTTGTTGCCTTAATGAGGAAACAGATCTAATTTTATTTTCAGTTGAAGTCTAGTTTTTTGACTATTAATCCATCACATTCATTCATTAACTCGTTCATTCAATATATGTTATGTTATATGTGTCTCAAGCACCATGAATTCATCGGGGAATCTGGTGACATGATGGTGCTCGAGTTACAACATATAACACTTATTATATATATTTGAGGTAATTTTTGTCATGATAACACATTCATTCTTGTTCTCTGAAGGTTTGCATTTGAAGAGGCTAAAACAAATCTGCTTGCTGGTGTTATAATGTCCCAAATAATGAAGCAGTATAACTGAGGACATTGCAATCTCCTCACTTATGTAATGTAAATCTCACACATGACATGTCACACCTATGGCTTCTGTTGGACAGAATATTTTCATGTATCAATAAATGAAGCATGAGTTAACATTTGGTAACCCTATTATGGAGAGTTAAATGAGCTATAAAAATGTTTATTTCATCTGTGACTTATGGGAACCCAATCTTGTGAGTGTGTGTGTGTGTGTGTGTTGGCCGTCACTGGGTGGGAGAGCACAGACTATGGCATCCCTGATGATTATCCTGGTGCACGGTTCCTAATCAAGACTTTATTCTTCCTAGAGGAGATGGAAATTCATGACTGGGCAGCCCAATTTACATCTCATCCTCTGAGTACAATATGTGGATGAAACATGCTCTTTCATTGTTTTCATCCTCTCTCTCAGGCCTCACAAACAGGGCAGCCACCGTGGTAGTGTAAAGACTTCTGCACAATCTGGGGTGAAGAATCAAAAGAGATTACATCTTGAATATGGAGAAAGGCAACAAATTAAAGGAAAAAACCTAAATAAATGAGCAGAGAAAAGGAACGAATGCATATGTCCCTACACAGGTGCACTTCATGGATAATTAAGCAATTAGCAACCAATTAACATCATGTATCACTGTACAACACATTGCTGATGAAACACAGATTAGACTGTGGGGTCAGTGCGTATGCAGTTAAACACCATAAGTGGTATGTAACATAACCCACAACTTGGCCTTAATAAAATTGATTCTGAGTGGTGTGAAAGGTTGTTTTTGGGTGGTTGCACGAGTTTCACAAGATGAATGCAGGTTGAAACAGGTTAATAAACACACTTCCTGATTAACTTTAATAGCCTATAGTGTGAAAATATACAAAATGAAGGAGTGCAGAGAGGTGACAGACCCTGAGACACAACACTGCAGATGCCATTTGGCTTTCCTATTGGTACAAAAAGTTTTATAAGAGAATTTTAAAGAAAAGGATTATAAGGATTATAAAATGCAGCAAGAGACACTTTTGATCAGCAGATGTTATCGTTTTGTCCACAGTGCAGGTCACTTTACAAAGGCAAAAGCAAACGTGAATGGTTGCTTCAGGCTGCAGATGAGTGGCAGTTTGATAATGGAAAACAATTTCTTGGTGCATGTGTGCATTTTGTGTCACTGTGGCCTTATGGTGCTGCCTGTCTGAGTATGTAATTCTCCTGATGCATGTGCACACCAGGTTCTCATATAGACTATGTGGGTGAACACCAGCAGCACCTGTTATGATTAGGAATGTGAATGACACATATGCTGTGGAAAAAATGTAATTGATTTGGTGTTGTGTGTGTGTGTGTGTGTGAGAGAGAGAGAGAGAGAGAGAGAGAGAGAGAGAGAGAGAGAGAGAGAGAGAAAGAGAGTTAACCAGGGTGGGGCAGCACGTATCAAAGAGCATCATCAGTTAGTAAATGTTGCCATCTTCTGGAGATAAAATGCACTACAGGCTGCTAGTGTGTAAGAGTGTGTGTGTGTTTCCTTCCTGTTATTAGTAGTCAAATCTGGGTGTTGTCCAGAGTTGTCTGTTGTTGAAGTCTTGAGTTCACTTTCATTTTAAGCCTGTCTTTTAGAGAATTATTCATGTCACCAGTGCTCAGCATGGACTGGTGCTCTCCTGTTGAGAGAAACAAAAATGATATTTTTGAGAAAGAAGTCTGGTTCAATTAACTGCATCCCAGTAGCTATCTACCTGCGAACTACTGTTTCTGTATGACTTTCAAAGTTTCTCATTCAACCTTATTGTATGTCAGCCCAACATGAGCTAATGCCTATCATTCCCACGATAATTAGTGAGAGTTAGCAACCAGCTACAGGCTACAGATTAGCAAATGTCAGGCAAGGAACCTCCACTATATCCTGCAGCACAATATAAGATTTGTTTTTATCTAGTCTAGTCTAGTTTCTTCCAATACATACAGTACAATGTAGTGAAAGGTATTCCCACAGATGTAAACTGTAAACAATTTTGTGCAATATTTTTCACCTCACCTGTATCTGGCACAAGTGAACAGACTTGAAAAAAGAAATCACTGTTGAAATTATGTGAGCACAACAGATTAACATCCATTAAAAGCAATTAAAGCCGTATTTTCATTGGAACTTCAATTTGTTTGTGTGAAATTGTAAAGCAAAGGTGCAAGACATGGAAGGTATTTTATAATGTTGGAGAGGTGTCTGCATTTGTATCTTTGTCCACAAGAGCGGCTGTTTCAGACTTTTTTTTTTATGAAATAGCAGTTTTGTGGCATTTGGTGTGACCTATAATGCTCAGGTTCAAGCTTAACTAACACATTAGAAGAAGCCATGTATTGATTTCAATGTCCTCACTTCAATGTAGTCCATTTCCACTGAACAAAGAGATGATTAGCCAAATGTTTCCTACTCATCATTCATCTCCTGAACATAAATGACTACATGCTGTACCATTACAAGGACTTTTATACATTGTAAGTGAAAAATCTAGAATTGATTTAAGCTGAAATCATGGCTTGCATTGCCAGTTTTGGACCAGTGTATTCCAAGAATTGATGTCATCTCAAGTACCGAGATGTTTTACCCAGGCCTGTAAAAGTAATGCCAAATTCATTAGAAGGAAAAGTAAAACATACCAATGTATATTAAATAAAACTGCAGAAGTATTGGAAACAAAATGTACTCAAAGTTAAAAGTATTTGTGCCACTATGGAGTATTAGATTCATTATTCATACATCAGCAGCAGCAGAATGATTGGGTTTAAGTTTGTGAAGGTAGAGCATTTTTAAACCACTTTTTACACTGTTGAACAGTTCTTCTATAACAGTGGATAATATTTTAGAAACATCTTATATTTTATAGCCCTATGTCAAAATTTAGTCTCCAGAATTCAGTAACTAGGCCTACACTGGAGAGATAAAAATAACAATGTTTCCCTCTGAAATGTATTCGAGTTATGCAAAGTGCAAAGGAGCATAAAGTAGACAGTAAATGTCTTTAGTCACTTCCCGCTGATGGCAGTTGAAAATAAAACCGGAAGTTAAAGGCCAACCTCTTGCGACTGCGTGTTCTCGCTGACGTTATTAGCAAGAATGGCTCCAACCGAGTCAGACGTTGAGTGGCAGACAAATGAAATTATTAGATATCTGTTAGAGCCCGATGATGGAGCTTCTTTTCGTCAGTGTGCGATTGGTGTTGTGGAGCCTGACTGCCCAACGAAGAGCAACGGTTGGTTCGGTTTTTCCCTTCGTCTAACGTTAATGCAGTCTGTACTGTGTCGGTATAACGACGATTATGACACTTTCATTTTCACGAAACCACCGTCACTATATGGGAAGCTGTATGCTATACTTAGCTGTTAACTGTTACACTCGAAGTCATGTTCAAGTACGTAGCCTGCTCCGGTGACAATGTTGCGGTAGCACAGGTTTTGTCACCGGCCCGTCCGCCCTTCATTTTAAATCGACTGTATTTGTTATTTATCGATGAAATAGGTGGCATTTTACTCGCTGCAGATAGCGACTGCACCTTGTTCCTCACATTCACTGTTAATATTTTTATGTCTCAGTAGCCAGTTGTTGACAAACTACGTGCGCTGAGAAAAAAAAGCATTTCTGCTGGCGGTAGACAAGTACAGAGTCGGCCAAAATAATGTATACACACATCAGGAAAAAAGGGTAATGCCATCTTTTGGGAAAACATCGTACAGCAGTACACACTGTTATCGTAATTTGATCAAACTTCGAAAAAGGTGTCTATATGTATAGACGTACTTCTACAAATTAAATATTTATTTATATATTATATATTTTTCCTTTCCTGATGTGTGTATACATTATTTTGGCTGACTCTGCATAAAGAAATACGTAATACGTAAACTACGTAACCTACGTATATACAGGTATTTCACCCTGCTGTCTTTGCCAGTTTGACATGATGTAGGCTTCTCTGTTTATGTATTTCAGATGCTTTTGACCCAGTTTTGATAGCTGATAAACTAAGAAGTGTGGCTGATGCCTTCAATGACGATGCCACATTTAAAGCTGCACTGAATGACCTGAAGAAAGCAGCAGCACAAGAGGTACACACACACACACACACATGCACAGAAAATGTTTAATATCAATTAATATTATAATTACTGTTCCAGCAAACAACAGACGAGAGGCGGGGTACACCCTGGATTGGCCACCAGTCAGGACCAAAGCACAAAGACAGACAATTACACACATTCATACACTCTCACCTAGAGGCAGTGTAGAGCAGCTAATTAACCTAATGTGCATGTTTTTAGGATTGTCGTAGAAAGCTGGCGAATCTGTAGAAAACACACTGGCACAGGGAGAACATGCAAACTCTCCAACAGTGTTAACCACCACTGTGCCGCCCCTCACGCAATATTTCAGATAAATTTGACTTCTGTGTATTTGAAATAATTGTAAACCAGTACGCAACAAACCATGTGGAAACAGACATGAAGTGTTTTTCTGTTTTCAGATTTTAAAAGGAGGTTGAGGGGAGAATTAAAGCTGTAGTCAGGATGACAGCTGTGTTATGTTTATATTCAATTTCCTGTCCTGTAATATGTGAGCCCCTCTCTCGTCTCTCCCTAGGCTATGGAAGTAGCTTTTGGTCAAGCCGTGGAGGCCTTGTGTCAGACTCCAGCTTCTGAGAGTGCTGAAGTGGCTTCAGAGATGCAGCTGATCAGAGCCTCAGTGGCCGTTGGGCTTTATGTCATTAAATCATCCCCAAATCTGAAGAATACGGTCCAGAGCGCCCTGACTACCTTCCTCAACAGGCGTGTGTGCACATGGGTGAAGCAGCAAGGTGGATGGGTAAGAAGACTTTTCTTAATCTTCTAAATTGCGATCATTTCGGCAAAGGTTTGATCAACATTCTAATACTACTAAATAGGGAAAACTGTACATACTACATACTACTATACTGCATTTTTTATTTTTATCCAAGCACAGCATCTTAGGCTTTCTATCAGTTATTTTCCTTTTATTTGGACAGCTGGAAATCTACAGTATTAGAGATAAAAGAGAGTTTAGCTTATTCTGAGTTTATATATTCATTTTGTTCTGCGCCACAGGACAACTAAGCCACTAAATGAAGTCAGTGACCTTTCACACTGTGTCACCACAGACAGTGCAATATAATGGCTGATAGGTACTTATGACAACAATGTAATGTTGTATTAAAGAAATCAGTTATTTAAAATTGTGACATAAAAATGAAGGTCACGTAATTCACCATTGCATTGTGGCAAGGAAGATTTAAATCAGGCAGTTTGTGTTGTTTCTTCTTCTTCAAAAAAAAAACCTTTTTATTATTGAGATTATTGTTGGAGGTTTTTATTAGTCACAGTAGTTTCATTTTTCTTTTCATCACCCTCCATTCATTTCCAAGAAATCATGATACAGTGAGTAATAGTAGTAGTGCTTCCTTTTCTGTTTTTTCAAACCACTTTGACAGATTGGAAATTGAATGACTGATGCAGTGCAGTATTCATAACATGTAAATGATGTTACCCTGCTGGTTTGATTGTCGTAAATGAAACGGCACTGGACAAATTTGATTGGCACTTAACGCCTTGATTTTTCAGGAAATAGCAGACAAGCTTATTATAGTTCCAATATTAAAGGTTACAGTTTTTAGAATATTTTGTGGAGTGGACTTGGTATTTCTACACTCACAACTGTCACAACTGTAGATAACATTAATGTCATCATGACTTTCTGGAGCTGTAAATTTCTCTTCTGTAGTGTTATAAAACCATTGGGCACTGTGAATTCGGATGTCAGGTGATAAACCTTACTCATGGATCTATTAGTCGAACTGGATTAGCTGATTCATACTTCTTTGTAACTTCAGTACCTGGAACAACACACCCCAACCAATGAGGGATTTTATTATATTTTTTTGTTTGAATATCCTATTCACATTTTATGATTTTAAAAACCAAACTTGCCCGAATATACTTTGCTACTTTAGAATTGTATTTGTACATATTATGTGTATATCCTGCATTAATACTGCAGCCAGTTACTACTTGAATATACAGTAAAACCAAATGCCACGATATGGTGCTGCACAAAACTTTAAGCAAAACATTTTTAGTCATTTCCACAATGTAATTTGTTTGGCCCCATAAAGATGAAACTTGCAGTTAAAACGCAACATCTGCACTGTACATCTGTGCGCTTACAATGTAGTTATGTTTTAAGTCACATGTTCAGCTTCATTCCGGGGGACATGTGAGGCCTGTGACAATTTCTGATTTTCTTTTTGTTTGGTTTCTTCCAGGAAAAAGTAAACATCAGTGACTAAATCTTGCCATACCAGCCTCTCTACAATGATGCACCTGAACAACAACAACCTTGTGGAGCCATAGTATGAGTCTGTAATTTGTCTGTTCAGTGTTCTGTTATGAGAGACAGACATCTGATTGTACTTTAAACCTCTTCATTAGAACCAAGTTTGTGTTTTAAACAGCCTGGCACTAACTCCAGGTTCTAGTGAAGCAAGTGCAAGTCTCACTCTAAATGTAATCATGTGCATTAAGACTGTTTGTGTAAGTTGATTAGATAGATTTGCAGCTGCAATTGAGAGACATAGTTTAGTTTCACAATCACTTGCACCCCATGCACTTGTAGGTTATGTGACATTACTCTCCACTACATCACCATCATACATCATCATCAGTTTTTCTATTGAGTTTCTGTATTTCTCACAAAAATAATTTAAGTTGATTAATTTTTCTGATGTGTCTTTTTGCTTGCCTTCAGAGAAGCTCTTATCCAGTGGTTATGGTGTCTGCTCTAATAAGTTACAATAATGAAACAGTTAAAATTGCTCACACTTTCGTGTGCATCTTAACTATGAGCATTTATTAGGAAAGGAAATTTTGGGAGTTCAGCCAAGCTGTATTTTCAGGTGCTTTAATGTGTTTTCTTTCACTACTTCTTCCAAAAAATCTACGGGTATTTTATTTGTCTTAATTGTCCTTTATTTGATTTTCTTCTTCTAGTTTTTGTTCGGTCTGCTTAATGACTTTATTGCATGACAGTCATACATGCAAGTCATACGTCTGGGTTAAACTTTTCTAACATTTTAGACAATGTTTACATTGAATTAAAATGAAATCTTTAAACCCAGACAAGCAACATGTTTGTTGTTTGGGATGTGTATGTGCAGGGATCAAACAACACAAAAACCAACAAATGATTTATTTTAGATATTTTATTGTCAGCTTTCTTGTTATTTCCAGCTTGTTGAAGGATCGTTTTTAAATATTTTTTTAAAATGATTTCAATAAAAATGTGAAACTTTGAAAATTAGTTGTGTGTTATTAAATTATGGATAAAAAAAAAACATTTCAAACAACTTTTAACAATCTATGAACTAACAAAATGCTAGTGTGTCAAACTTTCCACACAAAAATGCTACAAATGTGGAGATGAGCTTATCTTCAGTAATAAATAGTTCTGGTGATACATGATTGGAAGGTTTCTGGGCTGAAAACTGGTTAACAGAGCTAACAGAGAGAGGTGAACAAATACACCACAACAGAAACATAACATGCTGTCAAAAGAGAGAATTTATCCTGCTAAAACATATGTAGGACAGTCATAACCTACTGTACATCCTCAGTCCGTTGAACACACATGCCCATGTAGGACAGATTGACGCTGTCCCACATGGTACTATACTGTCCTATTTCCCTTTAAGTCTTTCAGTCAGCCAAATTGGTGGAATTTGTCAAGCAAACTAATTGTATATTGGAAGATTTTTTGTCACATTTTTCATATTTAAGATTTGGCAAACCTGGTCCATATTGCCTAACAGTAATAACCTTATAAAATTCAATAAATTTGAGCTGCTTCTGCTTCGACCACACAAGTGAAACAAACCAAGGTCTGCAGCCAGACTGTATGATTCTGTACAGAAACACGGTGCTTTGAGCTAGATGCTAACATTAACATATGTACATGGTAATTGGCCTTAAATGCAGTCGCACTCTACAGCAGAGCATGATGGGAAAGTCACTGATTTCGCAGCTATTACAAACCAAAATACTGGACCTGATGATGGCATAATTACAATTCAGCCTGACATGAATGTGTGTACCAAATGTCATGGTAATCCATTCAGCAGTTATTGAGACATTTCATTCAAAACAAAAATATTAACCTACTGGTGGTGCCAGTGCAAAGGTCAGAGAATCGCCAAAGGATCACCAATGTTTATAGAGAAGAACAGGTTGTCACTGTCAATATGTGCTCCACTGCGCAGTCACTGGGTGACCTGTCCATCAAGAGCAGGATTATATACGGCAACGGTAACCATCATGGGGTTGAATACTTCTGCAAACAAATTACAAACACTTGTAGTTCAGTTGGCCTTGTGAAATATCCAGTTCCAATCAACTTTTTGATTGGACCTGTTAGAGAGCTTGACAACGACCTCTGACACTGAGTGACTGAGCAAACACTGACCCTCGTAGGAAACAAATTTATTCCCTCCACCCTTGTGTATCCAGTATTTTTTGCATATGCAGCTCCCACACTCCTCTGACATGCATTATTGAATGTTTTTGGAGAAGTATTGACTCCAGTATCTGCCTCTTTATTGAAAGGAATATTAACATTGTTCATGAATGGTGGCTAAAGTGGAAACATTAAATTAACAGAAGAAAAGAAAGGCAGCAAATGTAAAGAGATGTGAGCAAAAGTCATGCCTAACAAATGTGTTTTGTGTTCCTGTTCAAGAAAAGCCTGTCTCTGTTGACAAAGGTTGTTTGTTTACAGTGTACATACTGTATATTCACGTGTAGCCAAAGACATGATGCTGTTGTAAAAAACCTAAAACCTTCATATATCTCCTTTCCAGGTATGAACACCAGCGTCAGTTGAAAGCAGAACTTATTCTTGTGTCTTCAAAGATAAAATCTACATGTGAAATCTTTGCATCAATCTGTGTCTTTTTCTAACATGTATCCTTGATTTAGGATTTAAATTTCTCCAGACACAGTGCCTCATGTGCTGTTGTTGTGCAGTAGCCAGCAGAGTGCAACACTGAGCAACTACAGTCAGCTGCCCTCTTAGTTTTTAAAACCAGCCATACACTATACACAGGGAGAGGGCAGACTGTGATTGTAAGGAACAAAAAGAAGAGCTGGATTAGCCCAGATCAAATTTAAGATGACATTTGCAAGCATTTTTTGCATTTTGCATTTTTTTTCCTGTTTTTCTCTGAGATCACAGAGCCTGCAGCTCTGTGGCTGCAGTTCACACAGGGAAGTAAAGGCATCTCACTGTAGATTTTCACCTCTGTGAGGAAAGTGGAAAGTCAAGGGTGCTCATAAATATGTGAGAAATTCTTGCTCAGACTCTTGACACAACACGCTCATACCCAATACTTTCTTCTCAGAACAATGAATTTGATGTTAGATAAATTTGCTTGTCATGAATGTATTTGTTTTGAGATAATATATGGCCACTGCATACATGTCCAAGCAGACATTCACGACCACTCCTGAATTTGAGTTGTTTGCACAGTAACACCTGGCCCTCTGTGCTGCTGTTGGGCAGTCTGCAGCAACTCCACACTCTAAGAAACATGGCTGGGCAGCTGGGAGGCAGCTTCACAGCTAAAGGCTTTACAGGCTGAAGAAGAGTATTAACTTTGACCCCAGAAGGAGCTAGAATGCATTCTGTCTTATTTCTAGGGTGGATATTTCCAACACAAGCTGTGCAAGCCTTTCAGCATGAATTTCCGATTAAAAGTACCATAGCCAACTTGCTTCATTTAAAATAAGTTGAAACGTTACATTAATATATGGCAAAAGCTATATACATACTATATCCGTGTAGTAATCCTTGGATGGAGATTAACGGGCCTCAAAGACATCTAGCATTCAGTTAGAGTCCTCTTATGTCTTTATTGTTACCAAATGAATGAGATTCTTGTTCCTTTTTCACAGTATACATTTTGACTTGCTGGAAAATCACAGGTGGAAATAATGATTTTAATAATGACTCCATGATTCCAGTAAGATATGCAAAGTAGCTCAGCAATCAATGGTGTTATTAGAGACAGCAGGGACTGACAAGTTAAAATGGCTACTGGGAAAAAAGTCTTTTCAGTCTCACTCCACATTTTTCCTCAAGCTGAACTGAAAAACTGAAGAAAGTCAGACACCAGTTTTATAAAAAGCAAAAAACAGCAAAAAGGAAGTAGACTGATGCAAATTTATAAAGCCAGATGTAAAAGTGTTGAATACTGGACATTGGCTTATCTGTTTATTTGTCTTATGTTTGGATAAAAACTATGAGTTCAGGTTATATAAATAAACTTGACTTGTTGACAAGAAGAAAGCAAAAATATACTCTTCTTGAGAAATGGCACTATTTTTGTCAAACCCTCCAAAGAACTGCTGTTGAATACCACTCTGCTTAATAACGCCAGCCATTAAATTTTTGTAGTCAGTATCCACGATGAAAGCTACTTTATTTTCTTTGACTTGTATTTGATTGTGATTGTGACTGACTGAATTGTATTTTCCACCAACTGCTTTCTTACAATGTACACATTCAGCTGGGATTAAGAGTCTGCTTTCCGTGTTCTGACTCCATCTGTTGACCTACTAATTCCTTAACAATTAAAGATTGACAAAAAAAAATAAAAACAAAGCAGCTCACCATATTAGTACATACTGCTTGGAGCCTCCAGCAGTGTCCATGTGGAAACTATCTAAACTACAGACTTCCTTTAAATATTGTTAATGTACACCCAAGAATATTGCACAAATAATGGACAGCAAATCATCTTATCACAAAGGTAAACAGATCAAAACTTAAAGCCACTACATGCAGAATTAAATGTGTCAGTGTTTGGTGCCCCTGAATAGTCGTAACAGAAAAAAAAATCCCCACTTTGTTAGACAATGTATATTATAATATTTACATACCCATGCATGTATTGGTCCAACCCGACATAGGAACACACAGAATAGATGGACTGATTCAATTTTTCTATACACAAAAAATAAATTAAAAAACATGATGCTGTTGTCATAATTTGAAATATGCTATAATATTTTTACATTCTATCTTGTAAAATATTAGATTCTACACACAGTGGCTTTAAAAGCATTTCACGAGCACAAAATGAGAAAAGAATCACATGGAAACATTAATACAAAAGCAGCATTGTAAATGTTATGTTATATGTTATATATGTGTATATACTATATACGCTGTAACACACAGTACCAGGGTCACATTTACAGGAGTCGTTACCCAGAAGCATCAGGGTGGCTTGGATTATGACCTCCACAGAGATGTAAACACTTGATGAGTTCTTCAGCTGCACTCTCACCTTAAAGAGAATAATCCTTTCAGCCACTCCCACCCCACATCGCCTTCATAACCTGCTCACTTATTCCCACATGAGCCTGCATTCTGCCGAGACAGAGGATTGATTTTTTTTGTACACACAAAAAAAAATGGCCTCCCACCACTGATGGGTTTAGCTTTGATACAGAGAAGCATAGAAAGAAAGAGAGTGTGGATTTTGATGCTTTCTCCTGCTAATGCATTATGAATATAAATCAGGGCTTACAATATGCTGTCACACTTTTTGCTGGGTTTCCTTCCTCCATTTAACTGGGCCTATGTCATAAGAAAATCTCTAATGCTTGGAGGGTGGATTTCCCAATCTCACTCAGTCTACAGCTGTAAGAGGACGCGTAAGCGATAAACAGCTGTTTGCTCAGTGAGGTAAAATTTATACAGCAGCTTCCATTAATATTTACATATATATATTAGTAAAATACAGTACATACTTTAAGTGTCAGCAGGTCCATCTCAACATGTATCTTTCATGTCAAATCTCACTCATTTCTAAGGACAACATTGCTTGATTATGTCAATCCTGCAACAAAAATGACAGGGAGGATGTGATGATGCTACATTGGTAAACCTATATTTTTACAATCAATCAAGAGAAAAGAATGTTAAAAGGTAAACACCTGCAAGTAGTGGAAAGGGCCTGGTGAAACATATACAGAGGTACATTATAGTTTAAAAATGATGATTACCCAGATCAAATGAAGCTTGTTTGATGAAGGAGCTCCAACATTCTTTAGATTCACAGCCCTCACTGATGTAGCTATAGTTACATAGTTGCTAGTTGGCTCCATGTTTTTTGACCATAAATATTTCATGAGTAGCATCAAGTAATTTTCCTTTTAGTATGGATGTTGTTTTCAGGTACAACTAATAAATGGGATCAGGCATCCTGACAAATGGTCTCACAAGTGTCAAAAAACTTTCACATGCTCCGGACTGTGTAGCACATCTGAAAAGGCCATGAGTCAAATCACATTAGCACTATTACAAGTGAGTCATTTTTACATTTTTAATTGAGGCAACCAGCAGATGAATTCTGTTTCCTCTTTCATCTCAAAGCTCCAAGCTGGTTAGGCAAATGTCCTGTTAATCGCCACTTGTTTCAGATTCATACTGATACCACAATGCCTTTGCTCCTCTTCCTCTGACACTATCTGTCCTTAAGGCCTCAGAACTAAGCATGTAAATGTAGAACACAATACAATCCACCAACTATTTGAGATCATTCACATGAAAAGGCCATGAATTTTCAGGTCAAAAATACAATATAGCGTACACTACTATGTGCTGCTGATAAACACTTACTGATTCAAGATCAACAGGTTGGTGTTGAAACTGATGAGAAGCCCCATTTCCCATACGACATCATCATTGTTTTCTTAACCAAAGTCTGATTTAGGATGTTTATCCTGTCTCCATATTGACTTGTCATCCTATCCTCTTGCATTGTGTTGGATGGAGGAAGTCAGTCATTCCACGATGGAGTTCCCTCATCTCTTTAATCCCTCTGAAATCCATCGATGCCATTAAGGCCACTTTGAACAATTATCCTTGAGCGTGAAAATAAAGCCAGTCTTTTCCATTCTGTGAACCAGTGGAGTGAAACTTAACAGTAACACAGCAATCCAATTAGTTTCCAAAGGTCACAAGTCATCATCGTCATCATCATTCTGCCTCAGCCTCCTCTCATTACTCTGTCCTCTCTGGCTCCCTCTTTGAGGAAGCCGACCGACTGGATCCTGACAAAGCACATACTGTTTCCAGATTTTCCGGAACGCTGTGCGAAATTTCTTGATGCGGAAGGCATAAACGATGGGATTGACTGCTGAGTTGCCATGAGTGAGTATGATGGCAATGTAAACGAGGAACACTGGCTTGTCACAGGTGGGACAAAAGAGAGTGATGCAGTTTAGGATGTGAAGAGGAAGCCAACTGACAGCAAAGAGGAAGAGAACAAGGGCAAGTGACTTGGCTAGCTTGAGTTCCTTGCCAAAGTAACGGCTGGGGTCTGTGTGGCTAGCTGTGACCTACAGTGAGATAAAAAGGAAGATCATCAGCGTATAAATGTAGCTTTAATCAAATCAGTTTACATTAAGTTTTAATATCAAAATAATTGTCTTTTGATTTCTGCATATCAGATGAAGTGACCAGATTTGTCCTGCAAAAACAGAGGAAGTACTCACCTTCTTGTTGAGCTGTTTGTGGATCATGTAAAAAATCTCGACATAGATGGCCAGCATGAGGAGCAGAGGGGGCAGCACCCAACCAAAGAAGTTGAAGTAGACCATGTAGTCCATGCTGATGACTGTCTCAAACTCACAGGTCACCAAGAGGTCATCAGTGATAAGGGAGCCATTGTCACGAAGACTCTGCAGGTTATTCCAGCCCAACATGGGCATGAGGCCCACTATGATGGACACCAGCCAACACAATAACACGGCCATGCCAGCTCGCCGAGGGGTCACCAACCGCTTGTAGCTATAGCAACAAGGGAGAAGATAAAGTGTTGAGAAAAACCTCTATGGATAGCAGAAATATTATTTTTGCGAAAATGAATATGTGAAAATGAATATATTTCAGCCTGCTAGTGCTTTTACCACAGTTCATATGCTTTATTTTTTGAATGTGTCATTCAAAATTGTCATCTTGACATCTTGTTTTTAATACAGTTATTACTGCAAAAGATTTACAATAAATACTACATTTGTGAAGCTAAGCTGTAGCGATTGTATCTTGTGGTGTTGTGTCAACTCCTAAAGTGAGTCTATGTAAGTTATCTGAACACCACCCACTGTTGCTACAAGTGACAATTAAAGGATGATGCTAAAACAGTGCAATTGTAGCAAAAGTCAAAGACTCAACAAACTGGCTTAGTATTGCCTGTTAAAAACAATATGTAGCTAAAGTTTCTAAAGTCTTCTTTGAGGTTGTAATTTGCAGGGCTGTTGTAATGAACGGAGTTATATCCTAAATTTCCCTGTAATTTCTTTTTTTTTTAATTCTGTGTGGATCAGCAGGTGATGTTCTGAAACCTCTTTCTGTAGATCACTAGGGAGACACATGCTAAGACATGCTTGCTGTTCAGAAGAAGAAAACTGTGGGGGTTGTTGCCTAACGCAACAGTCTGCAGTTCTTTGGAATCTTCAGAGGATGTCACTGGTCCTGTAGTCTATTGGACAGTTCCAGGAATTAGTCATTGTCGAATGGACATGAAAGATTCCAGGGGCAGGCTGGGCAGTAAAACTTTCACTTTTATTTCTAAAGAATAAATGCTGAGTCAATCAGCCGACAGATGTGTTTAATCATCCTACGCTGTCTTATTCTCACTCTCTTGCACTCTCCTCTTATCACGTCTGGTTTCTGGCTAACCTCACTGACGGTGATGCAAATACACTCACTGATATGTGCCAGCTGTCGTGTTTTTCTCTTTTTTCCCTATTTGTTTTCTCTCAGCTGTTCTTTCTCAGCTTTTCACTCCCAGCCTCATAAAGCACTCTCTCTCTCTCTCTCTCTCTCTCTCTCTCTCTCTCACACACACATACACATACACACAGGAGTTCAGCAAGTGTGAGGCAGACACAACACAGGACAATTGAAAGAATACCGAACTGAAAAAGTATGTTTAAGGAGGCTCTGTCTGGAATAGGTCTTCTCGTATGTGACGACAGCTTTTATCTCAACTTGTATAACTATACACAGCTGCTCGGAAAGCTTGTCTGTCTGTCTGCATACAGATAAGCTGTTTGTCTGGCAAAAATTGCTTTATGGGTTCAACTGTCCTCCATTTATCTCCACAACACAGAGATTCAGTCATTGTTCCCCACCTGAAAATCCATTCCTTCAGCTAAGCACACTAGCAGTTCTAGGAACACTCTCAAATCTCAGACACGGCACCCTTATCAGGGCACTGTGCTTTCATGCCACCTCCGCTATAAACAGCAACCAGTGACTGTTGAACTGTGTCTGAGTCCCAGAGGTGGTTTAGGAAGGAGGACTCAGTTTCTGGATCACATTATCATTTACCATGTAGCAAAATTCAGAGCCAGGGTTTTCAATCAGAACCTGTCCAGGTGGGAGTATCTAACAAAATGCACCAGCAGAGAGACAGAAGTAAATTTCTTTCATTTGTGACTATAGAATATGCTTCTTAAATGGGTGTTTTCTTTGTTGTGAAGCACCCCGCCACTTTTTCTGCTGTTGATGCCTGTATGACCTGATAAAACCAGTATTGACAATAACCGTGATATTTAAAACTTAAATGTTGATCTAATGTTAATAATAGACATATGCTAATATTGTGAAAATAATCCAGCCAAACATTAGGCCTTGTGGATCGCTGGTTTATCAGTTCATCTGGTTGCTTTTTCACCATTCATTAAGTGTAACTGCTCTTTTTGTAAGCTTTTTACGGTTTCCATGTCTCTACGAGTGTAGAGATGTACATTTGCATTTTTTCTTTAATATATTCCAGAGATATTGCGATAGAGACAATATTTACTATATTGTCAACATGGATTTTTTTGGCCATGATAATTGATTAGTTGTTATCTAATATCATGACAGTCCTATCCTGATGGAGGATATATGATTTTATCTGAGGATATGATTGATTTTTTCTATAAAAGATTCTAATCATCACAATAGAATATTAACACAAATATACATTGTCCATCACCCTCGACTGTTACTACAAGTTCACCACTGTGTGATATAAAGTGCAGAGAAACCCTGCAGCAGAGTGATAAACAACAGTTAAGCCTTTAATTCTGAGATAGTACTACATAATGTATTTTTATGTACATTCTGTGTCACTGCAACCTATGTAAATGTCACAAAGTGAGAAAGTACAGTGGTGTGCATGTTTCTATGGGTGTGTAGCTTGAGAAATTATGCAATCCATCACCCGGCCACCATGAGCCTATTGACCAGTCATGCATCCTCTGCCAGACTCATCAGGCTTATTGTTAAATGAGGCAATGTAAAGTGGAAACTTGAGTTTTCACTAAAATGACGGTTAGTAAGTAAGGCAAGAGGAGAAATGCTCCCGTCACCATGCAACAGAAATCCCAGTTTATCATCTGGTTAGTTATGAGCAAACCAGATCAGGTAATGAATTAAAAAAAGAAGTATGCTTCTTGTAGCGAATGTTACTGTGAGCTGCAACTTCAGAACAGCTTGCCTCCTCACAGATGTGAAATTCAACAACTTAAAACTGTCAGATGGGTAGCGACTTTTCTTTTGACCTCGAGCATCCCACTAAAATGTTGAATATGCACCTAGAATAAACAGTCCAAGAAAACTGTTATTCGTCTTTATTTGTGTATTTGGAGCCTACATCTGTAGCTCTATGTATCTCTCTAACTTCCAAACACAGACTAGATACAGAGAATAAAACTTATTACTTACTAATTTAGCTGATATTTCTCTTAAAAATATACATAGAAAGTGAGTAAATGAGTAAACAATGACTAAACAAGTTTAAATTTAATTTGAAATTCTATTCAAGTCAGGTAAAACAGGAATAAAAATCACTCACTGAATTTAAAATGCTCATTTCCAGTATAAATGGGGCTGTACAGTCATGTCAAGGCAGACTGAAGTAGCCTCATGTTACTGTAAATTAATTAAAATCAGATACACCTTTACACTGCACATTACAGCAATTTCTGATTGGAGCTTAAAGGAAAATCCTGCATGACACTGTCGACTTTGGTGGGTGCCCTTGGTCCAAGCAGCCCCCCAAAGGCTTCTGAAAATGAGACAAGATATTGAAAACTAGAAGAATTCACCTTTGGGCCTACCTCATGGGTATTTTGACTCTCAGATAGCGGTCGATGGCGATGGCCAGCAACGCCAGGATTGAACTTTGAGTCAGGACGAGCACTGTGCAGGCGACCAGCAAGCAACTGTAAAAGTGCGTCTGGAGTCCGATGCTGATGGTTATGGCGAGAGGGATGACAAGAGCCCCGACTGCAATGTCAGCCAAGGCCAGGGAGACGATGAAACAAAACGTGGTGTCTCTCAGAGACCGGTTAATACGCACAGCCCAGACCACCATCACGTTACCGATGACCGAGGACACAGCGATCACCACCTCCATCCCGATGTAGACGGCTTTAGAGGCAGGCAGACCCGAAGGCATGTTCACGGATGCTGGAGGAGTGTGCGCTCAGCGGAGAAAACAGCCCGAACACGTCGAGGGAGTTCCCTGTTTGAGTTTGTGGCCACCGACTGAGACACCCAGACTTAGGTTTTGCATGTTTTATGTCCCCACAGAGGTAGAGGTAGTGTCTGTTCCTCTGAATTATATTAGGATCCGGTCCAGGACATCGAGCTGCGCGCCAGACGCAGAACTTGGTCTCCATGCGGTCAAGCTGTGGTTTCGAGAATGAAGTGGTCCCCGCAGTCCTGCTGGCGGAGGCACAGGACCGACCCAGGCTACTGAATGAGTCACAAGCAGGTTCCCAAAGCTCGTCTGGCATGAGTCAAAGGTCGGACAAATAAACCGATTTAGTCCCAGATTGTGTTGTTTCCCGATTAATCATTTTAATAATCGCGCCAGTTAAAATGTGTTTATTATTTGAGCATCATTGTAGTGGCTAGTGACAGGCAGATATTTATTTTCCATTAGATAATTCATTTCGTCCCAGTTTAGATATGATGACGTCCACCCAGCTATTTCAGATTGTCAAAGAAAAAAAAATCCCTTATCTTCTTACTGCAAAGTCATATGTGTGACTGAAAGCTCGCCCTCTATGGGAGTGGACACACTCAGAATATCATTAATTCACATGACAGGGCATTTTATGTCTACTGCCAAAGATACACTAACTCACAGCAATGCAAATTACTATTGCTATATTTCCACATATTTTCATAATTAGACTTCATGCAATAACAGGCCTTACAAAATGAGTTTATAAACTTCTGTATATCCCTGACGTTTGTCCTCAGTATGACTGTAGTTATAGGATGAAAATGAGTGGGTAAAAAGTACAAACCTACGAAGCATTAACACTAAGGACAAGGATGCACAGAAAAGCTGGATGAAGACAAACAGCAACATGCCTAAAACAATACTGGACAAAATCATCTTGGTATCAGTGAAAAACAGCAGGTCTCAGCTGCATAACAAGTGTGCAAACAACCCTGTATAAATACAAATGAGGATTCAAACAAGTTGCCTAAAAGTATGCGACTGCATAGACGTAGGATATAAATGCTGTTCACACCAATGGGTGCAGCGTCTTCATCTGCATTTCTGTCATCTGATTGCCAATAAGACTGCAGTTTTTGAATGGACACACTTTGGAGAAACGGAGCATCTTCATCATCAGTGTGGGGGCCTCTTTCCCTCACCTTGACTACAGTGAAGGTCTTTCCCTTGAGTATGGTTATGTCAGTCCCTGTCATGTATTACTTTTTAATGCATATAAGTGCATATGTGTTTTGCTTTATTTTCTACAATAATGTTTTCTCAATGTTCGTTCGTTGAGAGGTGCGGTGGTTTCAGGTGAAAATCACATTGTTATGACTGACCTTAAGACTAGTGTACAGTTGACACAAAGGTTGTCTTTACTTCTTTGATGTTGCGATGAGGAGCAAGTAAAGATCCTATTTGGACTAATGTTCATGTTGTATTTGCAGTTTATTGGTTTAATGTTTCTACATATTTTTTTATTAATTGTAATCAGAGTCATTTTTTGAAAAACAGACTTTTTGCGACATCTCAAAATTGAGCTGAACCAGATCCAATCGGTTCCTGGTGAACGAGTGCACGTGTCTTCCAGGCAGTGTTTGGAGTTTGGATCTGTGGTATGCGTATTGATTACAGTAGATTGGCTTAAAACATCTGTATGATGATGCATACTCTGTATCTTTGGCCTCAATGGTCATACAAAAGCATAAACACTCTGTTGCTCACATCCCTCCTGATACCCTACATCCCACATCTGAACAAGATGACTGCTCACATATGTAAAGACAACGAGGGCTTACTTTGCTCAGTCATTGCCCCCACAGACTTGTCTCAGGTCTCATCTTTGCTGGAACAACCTCATATTTATGACGAAGATTTTTATGTGATTCACACAGCCTGGTGACCTTCTGCGATGATGACAGCTTTTACAGTGCAATCTCTTCTCATTTAATGACAGAAAATTAATTTCTTTTAGCAAAGATATATATTTATTTTCTCTTGACAAGGAAATCAGTCTCTTTTACACATGGATGTGCATGTAGACCAGCGCTGCATGGAGTGACAAACAGGAAGGCCCCTCTCCTGTTGATTTTACCTTCAGTAGGGTTAGCTGATCTTCACTAACTGCTGCCTACTCTTCTTGCTGGTGCTGTGTAGCACAGTGGTCCAAACTTTACCACAGAAGCATGGGTCTATAGGAGTGCCACACAGTATCTGGGATCTGTTTTAATTTAGACAGATCAAGGTGAGGACCATTTGTCACAATGACCCACTTTAGCTGCTTTAACTGTCAGTTCCAGTCTGTGTCCCCACCTCTCAGGCAACAGGTGCAGGAAGGCAAGCAGCATGAGAGCACGGGCTGAACGAGGCTGAGAAATAAAATCACAGAGGAACTCAACTGGTTCTTGTGTCACACATATGACTAAATCAGGAGACCCTGGGTTTGGAGTGGAGCGCAGGTTTAGACTTAGTCCTTTCTCCAGGCTGAGTAAAGCTGCTGTGATTCTTCACAAATCTCTGGAAATACTTGCTCTGTCTGTCACTTGCTTCTATTTAAGCCAGCTGGCAAATTCATCAATGCCTTTTTGATTTTGGTGCGAGCCAAGGTTGGCACAGATGTGAAACAGCAAGCTACTGTATTCGGAAATGGAGAACTATATTATTTAGTGTGCAGTCCCACCATTTGTTAATACAACACCAGACTGAGAGCAGTGTTGCTGTCACACATGGTTACATCCTCCAGTGACATCCATGATGTGACATAATCGCATCTTGTTTCAGCGCAGAGAGGCCCAGTAGGTCTATAAACACTGAAACAGATGAAGCAAGATTTTAATACCATCATAACATTGTATGCATTTACATCTTTAATCTGTCAAACAGTATTTTTGTTAATTCATTAGCATGTTGCAATCAAACAGTTGTTTTTGACTGTACTCGTCCGCACTGAGAAAAGTGACAGAAACCATAGTGGAAATGTCATTTATTTCAGTTGTTAGTGCTGTTTGTAATGGTGCTGATTCTCTTCAGCCGTTACTCCGACCTGTGCATTATGTTTATTTGATATGTTTTTTGTAATTTTGAGGCACTTGTACCTTACTTGACTCTTTCCACTTTCTGCTATAGTTTTACTTTCTACTTCTAACTCCACCAGACTTCAGAGGCAGCTATTGTAATTTTTACTTCACTAGATTTATTTATAAAGCTGCTAGCTTTGTCACAAATTAAGATAGCTTAAAAAAACAAACAATAAGGCTAAGATGAATTAAATATAAGATTAAGTTGAACTTAAAACTTAAAACAGGAAAAAAATAATCAAATATTTGACAAAAAAAGCAAAAATTAGAGAAATGTTTGAGAAAATAATACAAACTATTATAGATTTCTGGCTCCTGGTCTGTTTTGTGTAGCTGGTTAGAGTTTATTATTTCTAACATCTGGTAGTTTTCTTTGTTTTCTATGTACTGCAGAGCAAAACAATATTTCATCTGTCATTCTTTTATCAAGAAGTGAACCTTGACAGGCCTACTGAATGTTTCCCAGCTTGCACTGAGGTCCATTGTGTTGAATCTGTGTGGTGACTGTTGAAGCATGAGAATTTAGGGAGAGAACGTGCAGCTCCTCATCAACCCTCTCCTGCCCTGCGTAAATGGAGGGAATTGTTCAGACACTTTAGTGCTGTGATGAGCCTCATAGCACGAGCACTTCATTTGCTGATAGACTACAACAGAATATGAGCTGAACTTGAATCTGCAATATGTGCAATGAATAAAATTGCTATTCCTGCCTCTCAGCCAATCTCATCATGGTATAAACTCTGTTTTTTGCAGGATTGAAGATTCCAAGAAATATAGCACAATGTTGAATTTATTCTTTACTTCAGTTCAAACTAAGCTTTAAAAGAGTGCAGTCTGTGCAGGTGAGACAAAAAAAATAATTAAAATATCTCTCTTCATAGCTGACAGGACAATGAACTTGCGACATCAGAGAAGACTTAAGAGCTTGTCCATAACAAGTAGCAGAAACACTCTTAGATAGACATACTGAGGTGGAAGAAAATAGTCTATTTGTAGACTGGTCTATTTACAGTTTAAAGGACTGTTTCAGGAATTCGGCAGGCAATTAAACCTTGACAAATGAGAGATAAATCCTGATGATATCTTTTTTAAACTTTCAAAGATCCATGCATAGCTATAAATAATAATAAAAATAAACAGATTTTACAGGCAAAGTAGTGCTCGTCATGGTGAGTAACCCGATCTAGTGTGAAGTCAGTCTTACATTACTGAGTGGTGAGTATTAAAACATGTTAACGTTCTTTCTGTGTTATACGATACATCTTGGCATGTGAAAGTTATCATGGCTGATATGTAAAAAGCGGCAGAAGATTGGAGATGAAACCTAATTCTGCTTCAGAATTGGTTGCTTTTTAAGCTTTAAAATGTTATGGTGGCCAAATAATTGCTGTTTTGCCTCATTATCTACTATATCTTTCTACTGAATGCACAACAAGAATCTAACATTGCTGTATGTGACTAATCTAGGCCAATATCAGTGAAGGAAAGTGAGATTACAGGTTGTTGTCTGACAACTCTGGGCATCTTCTGCGTTTTTTTTTTTTTGGCATCGCCGAGATATGATCTCATCTTCAGCAGTTGAATCTCTTAAAGCTCCTGGCGCCTGTCTGTCCAGCATTCAACACACCCATAAACATACCGGTGAACTGTGCTAGATGTTTTGACTAATGCATCATCCAGCAAGTTGTGTTGTCTCATCATGTCTGCAATATAACATACATACATTTATATTAACCTGTACAAATCTCTGTTTTAAATATAAATTATTCCCCTTCTGCTAATTACCCTGGAAAATGTGTAAAATCAAAAGATGTTATTGCTGTTGGGATGAGATAGTGAATCTGAATGTGGGTTGATTGAATCATAGTGTTCATATTGGGCTGAATGTTTGTCTGAGGGCATATTTTTGTAATATATTTGGTTTTGGGGATATGATGTTATTGATTGGTTGCTGTAAATGGACAGGGAAGGAGTTTTCCTAGAGGGACACATTTCAGTGTTTTGGGACTGTGTCATGTACAGATTCTTGTTTCCACTCCCTTGTTGCCTGGAATTCTGTAAGAATAACTTGGTTTTGGCTGACCAGTGTGAGAAAATACCAAATCTGCCTGTGACTAAACAATTAGTTTGTACTGTACCAGTCCATTGCAGCATATCCAGTAACAAACAAATGTGTGCAGTATGTACCCAGCATCCAGATGATTACTTTCAGTGACTGGAACAGTACCGGTTGTGCCTCTTGCTGACCTTATCTCAAGAGAATCTACCTCCATTTTAATGCAGTAGCAGGTAAACACAGAGCAGAAGCAACATACACTATACAGACAAAAGCAGTGGGACACAAGTCTTTATTATTGTATGAAGAATATTGAATATTGTTGGGCTGAGCTCCTTACTTCCAGGGAAGGGAAATCTTAATGCTTCAGCACATCAAGAACAGTGCTATGCTTCCAACTATGTGGCAACAGTTTGGTGAAGGCCCTTTTCTATTCCAGCATGACTGTGCCCCAGTGCACAAAGCAAAGTACTTAAAGACATGGCTGGATGAGTTTGGTGTGGAAGAACTTGACTGGTCCACAGAGAGTCCTGACCTCAACCTCATCAAACACCTTTGGGATGAAACAGAGATTGTAAGCCAGGCCTTTTCATTCAATCAGTGCCCGACCTCACAAATGCTGTACTGCATGAATGGGCGAAAATTCCCACAGAAATGCTAAATCTTGTGGAAAGCCTTCCCAGAGGAGTGGAAGCTGTCTGTGTATTTAGAATGAAATATCAAGTCCCTGTAGGTGTAATGGTCAGCTGTCCCAATACTATTGTCTACATAGTATATAATCCAACCCAGGCAATGGTATAAGTGAGGATGAAAAATGAAAATGAAAAACTGGAGTTTCTCCTCATTTGGTCACACCTTTTTTTCACTTTCCCACTCTGTTGTGTGTCATTTAGCGGGAAACTTTAAAAGAGTTGTGCGACCTTGACTCTTACTCAAAATACCAAACACCATGAACTATTAAGGAAGAGGAATAAGAAAGCATATATAAGCAGTGATCTTGATTAAAGTGAGGATGGAGAGAAGACTGAAAATGTCAACCGTGGGAGGAGTGAATTGATTCAGGACAGATGGTGAGTGAATGGATCATTGACAACAGATGCATGTTTATCCTCATAAAGTCTGTGAAGCTGGGGGAAGTGCAAATCCCAAATCAGGTTAAACTGATCCTTTACACACAATCTCAAAGATTTTATTAGGGATGAGGGATTTGTGTTTAAGAATGCGGTGTAGTGATACATGAGTGTTCAAGGGAACGGAGGCTTGATAAATGAAAGAGGAGGATGTCTTCTTTTGACTGAAATACCAAAACACTGAGCACATGAAACATTCTTGGGTGGTGATGCCTCACAGAGAGGTTTGTTTTCATCCATTTTAAAGGGACTTTCCACTCATTTTCTCATCTAGTGGGCATATACTACAGCCATTTTAGAAACAGCCAAAAATGTTAAGCTCATGCTCACACACTAGAAAAAAGTCAGTAGAATTCATATTCTTAGGACTGTGAATGTGAAATTTCACAACAGTTCATCATAGTATAGTTGTTGAAATATTTCAGTACAGACTTTACAATTCTTTGATCCACTCTGCTACCATGGTAAAAATGGTACCATGTGATTGCAGTAAAAATTGTCTGTTCTAATGGGATTTAACTTTTGTTATTTCAAAACCACCAACTGACAAGAGTTGTAATATAAAGTTCACATGTTCTCCTTCTGTCCGTGTGTTTCCTCCCACTGTCCAAATATATGCAGTTTATATAAACTAAAACCTCTAAGCTACCTGTAGGTGTGACAGTATTTGTCTGTTTTGGTTTGCTTGTTGGCCCTTTGATGGGTAGGCGATCTGTCCAGTACGTGTTATTGTACTTAAAAGAATGGATGGATGGTTGGATTTATTCCTCTTTGCCTACTGAAACACCTTCAGTGTTGACATTAACTGCTGATCAACTGATGTTTGAAAAACAAATAATGTGTCTAGTAGGGGAATCTTGACATCAGTCAGGTGTCAGAGTTCAATTATAGATCATGTGTATTTAGTAAATAAACACCAAGATACTTTGTCATTAAGAGCAACTTCAACACAGAATGTGAAATGAGTGTGATATGTGAGTATCTACTCTGCTTCCCTCGTCATCAAATCATAACTGCTCTGAATCTGAATAGGCTTTTAGCTACAGATATCTATTCTGCCTTTTCAGCAAAACGTTTCACATATGTATGGTTTTCATCTTCACCTTTTGTTCTTATTATATTGGAAACAGGTTGTGTATTGTTTTTCCTGGTAAACAGCATGCAAATTATACATGAGAGAGCCCTGCAGTGTTCGCAGTATCAGATCCCATTTGAAGCACGATAATGAATAAACACTAACACTTCACTTGCCTTTTTTCTCTATTTTCTTTTTACATGAAAGTAAATTGTCTGCCTTCAGGCACCCAAGACCTCCTTTGCCAACCCTGTTTCTGTTTTTATATACAACTTATTTGTTTTTTATAATGCTCTGAGGAACCAGGGCTGCCTTGGTGGAGGCTGGGGTAATGCAATATTATTAACAGAGAGATGCTGATGGGACTTCACAGCTCGTGTCTGGGTAATTAAACTAATAAATTTCGTTCTCATTTGTAACACTGGATTTTTTTTTCTTGAGAAAATATACCCATTTGTTGGAACAAGAGTGAAGTTATACATTTCAGGAAATAAGTAAATGCTACATCCTGGACTAGAGTTGAATTTTTGTTTTATTTCATGAGACCAATGTGAATGCAGAATTTGGAAAAACTTTGGATATGCACTCAGAATATCGAGCTAGCATCTTTTTAACTGAAGACCCAGTTGGCGGCATATGACATACTGTCTTAAAGTATTATGCACTTCTTCCTTGAGGTTGTAGCTTACCTGCTCAAGTTACATAGTACATGAACAGCTGTTCAGGGCGCAGAGTATTTCAAAGAGGCACCATTCTCCCTGTTACAAGTCAGTGTTCCATCAAAATCATTTTGAATCTGTTATTTTAAGGTAAAATAGTTGCATGTCTAGAAATTAGCAGTATGGGGCCACCGAATTTCATGAATTTACTGTTTATCAGATCATAACTAAGACACTGGCACATGTTTCAATAAGTACTATATAAAAACACAACTTTATATGCTGATTTTGAGCAAACTGAATAATATTTTATGGGAAAAAACATCAACAGATAGATTTAGTTGTTGTTTAAGTAACCACTAACCAGCTGTGGCTGCTGTTAACTAGTTAGCTCAGTTTGCCATGCAAACTCTAGTAGTTCTATTAGCAGACTCTGCTGAGACTGGGAGCTTGGAGCAATGAACTTGGGAGTGCTGGTGTTATTTTGCTAGCCCAGGAGCTTTGGACCGCGGGAAGGAAGAGGTTTTCAGGCCCAAAGCGGGGGGCACCCAGTAGGGAGAGCCGGTGGGGAGTGGGGCATTACTAATAGGACTGCTAGTTGCATGCCTATCTAACTAGCTCTTACTAGCTAATGGCAGCTGCAGTTATCAGCAGCTAGTGGTTACTTTAGAAGCAAGTAAAGCTATCTGCCCAGGAATCTCTGTAAATCACAAAAGCTCAGGCAGAGCAGTATCAGAGGGAAAACAAATATATATTCTACCATTAAATATAGTCCTGATTAGAGTACTGTACTGGTTGTATTTGCAAAAAAAAAAAAAAAAGTTCTGTGTCATGCTGCTTTATTTGACTGACTTTTGCCAAAGGTCTCTCTCTGGAACCTAATGCTTTCGATCAACGGTCTGTGAAAAGAGGATCTTTAAATCCCTAAATCTGTTTTCATTCATCAGTATTAGTAAATTTAAACATACATATCTGCATTCATTGTCCAAATACTTCAAATTTGGACAATTTGTGTAAATGTTGCATAGAGACAATTTGTGTAAATGTTGCATAGAGCCTAATGTGTGTCTTTGGGTGTGTGTTCTCTGTTGTTTTTCTCCCTGAACACAGTAGACCTCTGGTGACCCATCCATCAGTCTACACTGTCTCGGTCCCACATGGCCTGTTAACAACAACCTTGTGGAAGTGATAAACCTTTGATGGAAGAAGCGGGATACTACATAATCAGACTTAGAAAAGTAATAGTCTCAGCAGGGCCTGGCGGATTATGCCTGCCTGTATAAGGCATATTTTACATTGAAATGTCTCACAGCAGTTGGGATATCACCTCATCATCATCAACGCGATGAGGGAGATTGTTGCTAAGCCAGAGATTTCACAGTCTGCATACAAAAAAGTACCTGGGCAGTTTCGCTGTTATCGTTATATATAATTATATAGTTATATAGACAGCTAACCAAACAGATGTTAGGGAGCTGGAATGAATGGATGGATGGATGAATAGATAGATAGATACTTTATTGATCCCGAGGTAAGTTTGCTGGGGAAATAACCACAGCTATAATCAGCAAAAGACGTATTCATATATTCACATACACATATTCCATTCTCAAGAGTCGACATCAGTTCATTTTGTTAATCCACATAACTAAATGCAGCAGTAGCTCAGTCCTGATGAAGAAGACAGATATATCAGTTTAAATAAATCCATGTTAATCATACATAATAAGAAATTTATTGATATAGCACTTCCAGCACAAATATTACAAAGTGCTTCACAAGGCCGCTGTGGCAAGTGCTTTTTCCAAAGTTACTAATATCAGAGTGGCAGTGCCCCCAAGTCCCCTTTGAGAGCCTCACTGAGCTCTGACTGCATAGTCCCACTCACTGAACTGAAACACAGCTAAAGGATAAGCCAGTGAGCTGAGAATTTAATTGGATAAAGATACCATTTGCAAACTGAAAGCTGCTATAACAAAGTCCCACCCTATTATCTACAGCATGTTTATTTCCACGACAGCCAGTTAGTAAATATCAACTATCAGTGTTTAAAGATGAATGTGAAACACTTTACTTTGACTATTGTGTTTTGGAGATGATTTTACTAGAAAAAAATCTATTATCTAAATATTTAAAATGATGTGTTCTCTACTTCTCCCTCTTTAAAATCCTTAATAATTATGCAAAAGTTTGGCTACTTCACACAAGACATCTCCCACTTTACTGAAAAGTCCATTCTCAGTCTTTCAATGTCTCAATGTAAGCCCAGCTCTTCAAAATTGGATTTTCAATGAGGACAAAACAACTTTCCTCTTCCAGCAATGATTGTGAAAAGAATCCCCTATTATCAAACTTGTAAACAAATCATTCTGCTTAATGAAGCTCAAATATTCAACAGTAGGACCAAGAAGATAAACACATTTTTGAGTGAAGGGAAATTTTAAATAAAATTATCTTATTTGTCACTGCTTCCTACTTTGACTCTTTGAGACGATATAGTGAGTATGAATGTGAACTAAGCCACCTTTTGTACCCTATACATACTGTATATACAGTATATACTGATAGATGAGGCCACCTGCCAAAGTGGCTGGCAAAAATGACTGTGTTATACACCATTGCCAAATTCTGCCTACAAATAGTAAAACAATGAAGTTGTTAAATGCATACAGACGTGCATACAGACACACACACACACACACACACAACCAGGCATATACATATATACATGTGCAAATGTATATTCATACATACACATGTAGACCTGAACAGGTAGACCTTCCAGGTCCAGCAGGCAGAACAACACAGCATATTAAGTGATAAATTGCAACCAGTGTCAAAATGTAAAACATGCATTGGATCTAATGAATGTGTAAAGGGAGCAGAGCAGATGAGAGAGGGAGAGGAGCAGTAGCAGGAGATGCCAGAGGGACTGAGAAAGCCGAAGAGGGCGGTCTGTTTACCGGGAAACTACAGCTTATAATCCACTGTATCAGCACTGCCGCTGACTGTTTTACAAACCAGCTGCAAGAAAAACACAGACACAATAGGAGCTACACATAATACAACCTCTGACTCAAACTGTTAATTCAGGCTTTTCCATCGGTACCTTAGTCTTTCAGAGATAATGTGTCCCATTATTGGTTTTCTGCGTATATATAAAAATGTATGTCTTGCACAACAATTAATCAAAACATTGGAACTAGTTGTACCTCATGTGCACACAATACCATTTCAAGCACTGAATGCAATAAAACTCGATTTATTTTATTACACTGAATGTTTTCATTGTGATCACTCCAAGACGCAAATTATAAATGCTTTTAAAAAGCACAATTTGGATGGAATGCAGAGAGATTTTAACATTGTACTAAACACAACATGGTCTTAGATCATCTAATCAGTCATCATCTAAGACCTCAGCATCAGTGTGTTGTAGCTGTAGACTCTCTTATTTTTTCTTTTAGCCTTGCAGAAGAAAAGTTTTGAGGGTACCAGAGGTAGCTATGACTGGCTGAACGAAATTGGCTCTGATGTCTGTGATCTTAATACGAAAATAAGTAAGAAATTCTTCACCTCGGTGGGTTGCACCGACGTTCAGAAAGTGAGGAGGAAATAATAACCCAATTTATGATAGCACCCTGGGGTTAAAATGGAATTTATTAGTATTATTATACAAATTAATCTTCATATACATTTCAGGATGAATGGAGCATTAATAGTAGACAGACAACAGAGACAATAACCCAATCAAAGTCAGATTTCGTCTGCATTTTGCAGGTATTATGCATGATGTATGAAAGTGGTTGGGGAGGTAAAATAATCTGCAAAATAGGCATTACAGCCTTTCTATCTGATACTCAGTTTGCCAGAGAGACTCTGAACAGTGAACCCCTGACAGCAGGCTTTGATCAGATACCTGCAGAAAGAATAAAGAAGAATAAAACTTAACATCTGATAGCTTACACGATCACATCTATTGTGCAGATTGCTTTTAATTTGGAGAATCACTAAGGAGCCATAGTTGTTCAGGGCAACGCACACTAAACAGTTAACTAAACAGCTAACTTTTCTTTTCCCCCAAAAGAAAACAAAAAACATGAAATATCTGGAGGCACATTGCTATTATGTAAGCCCTTAGCTATACTGATGGTGCGAATGAGTGTGGTGAACTGCTAGCTTGCCCAGTCTGTATTCCAATTAAGATGATAGAGGAAAAAAAAAGATAACTGTGCTATAACAATGGTGGTTTTGATGCCCATTACATCATCTGTGTTTGGCTCATTGAGGAGGGAAAGTGGCCCTGGCCAATCAGTCAGCCCTGCTGGGCTTTATAAAGGCTCTTTGCCATTCTCTACTTGTTGCAAATATGAGGTCTGCTCCTGTGCTGTGTCCTGGAAAATTGAATGGCTTCAGCATCTGCTTCTGGTCAGTAGTATAACTGTGATTGTTTTGGGGTTTTTTTTTCATTTGTTTTTCCCTTGCAATCCAGGACCTGCGAATAAAAGCTGGATGCTTGGATTGCAGAGGTTTTTTTTTCCTTCATGTCTGCTTTGTGGATAAGCAGATGTTGTTTGTTCTCAGGGAGCTGGTGCAGTTTTTAAAGTGTAAACAGTTAATGAGAATGGAGCAAAATGTTTGCTCCGACTGCTTGTTTCTGCTCCAAGGATTAAATTATATTACACTTATTTAGCTGACATTTATCCAAAGCAATTTACAATAAGTGCAACCACGTGGATTCATCCATTCACCCATTTGGGGTTTGTGTAATCACTGGATTGACCCTAAGACAATTAACGCCCCATTTGACTCTAATTATGTGCCACTCAACATGATTGTTTGTGTTATCAAGCTTCATATCACACAGCATTCTCCTTTCTTTTCCTCTTCCTTGGAAGCTAACACTCTCAGCTGACTGACCAGTTTTTTTTAATTAATTTTGGATAACATATTGACCTCTGAGCTAAAGTGTTATTCGGAATTGGCATGTGCCTGACCAATCCCAACATCATAAAATCATAGCTGAGTGATCACATGGTTATAATGGGAGATCAAATGTGCTATCAAAGCATCAGGATTTAAAGCACAGAGTCAAGCTTTCACTTGAGCCTGATCACACAGTTAATGAGGCCAAAGCAACTAACAACCACAACTCTTTCCCTTCCTTGCTTGGCAGAGTTTATATTTGTGCATTCCTTGAATAGATGAAAGATTTCTGGGTAAATTCTGTACCACTCTGTTCTCTCTTTCACATACACAGTGAGCTATGAGTCTGTAGTTTACTTTGGCAATGTCCATCCATCATCCAGATGAAATCCCAGGGAAATGACTTTACTCACAGTAAAGGATGTTGAGCATTAGTGGTAAGATGTAAACAGATTTATATTCCGATTGATTTTGCCTTCTTCGCTGAACTCCCCAAAGTCTTTATCTTGAAGTTCCTGTTCAAGATACTCTATATAGACAAATGTATTGGGGCACCTGATCACACCAGCAAGGACTGGCATCATATTCTGAATACATAGACAGCTTTGCATTCATAAGAGCTTCCAGTCTTCTGGGACGGCTTTCCACAAGATGTTGAAGTGCTTCTGATAAACAGCCCCTGACAAACAGCTCATTGAGAGATGTGTCTGGATACTTTTGTCTGAATAGTGTGTCTTACAGATACACTATACAGACAAAAGTAGACATGTCTGAAACATGGACATTCATAATTCCAAGAATTAGCTGATTTACACGCTATTAACCGAACTGAAACTGTCAGCATTTTTGTTGTAGTTTCAAATTCACATGAAGTTTACATTGGAGTTGAAGCTTATACTGCTGTTATTGCTAAAACAGTTTTTTTTTTTAGCATTCATAGTACAAATATGTAACTCAGCTGCTTGAAAGACTAATTCAGAGATTTCTGTGACAATCAATCTATACATTATGTAGCTTTTTTCTGTGTAATGACAAGAGATGAGAAGGTGAGCTTTCTTATCTAATGCTGCTGTTAGATTCAGTTGAAGCTAAAAATAGATATTTCGTCTCTCTAGTACCAAATCACAAAACCTTTTTCTGTCAGAGGTGTACTTTTATGGTCCTGCTGCTGCACCAACATATTGCCTCCTAGCTTAGCGTAAAATCCCACTGTGGCTTTTCTCCTTCATGTCACATTTCCCTCCCTCCATGAAAAAGCCCATAAAGTCAAGCTTTTCCTTCTTCTTAAAATTATCCAAGAAACAGAATGATTGGAGAGTGATTTGATAATTTTTCCATTTGTGGCCAAAGAGGGTTTCAAAAAAGCAAGAAAACCAAGCTACAAATTGTTCTTTAAAGCTCTCCTGGTGCAACATCAATTGCAGAAAGACACGAAACAAATCAAATCCACAAAAGCAAAGGATTATTTTAAAGCAAATCGATAAGATGGACACTTAAAAGCTTCTGATTCACTGAGGCAGTTCCTTGCTTCACTGTTGCTTAAACTAATATCACAGGCTTTCCATTTTAATCACAAATGTATGCAGATTAATATGGAGCACAAACAAAATCACATTCTGCATGACAATATCTCTACTCAGTCTCACCTCACAAGATCATTCTGTGCTCTGCAGCAACTTTTAGATCGAATCTACTGAGGGCTTCCAGAATACAAATGAATTAGGAATAAACTAAATAGCCTTTGGCATTACACTGCCCTCTAAAAGATATTGCTGGATGGCATAAATGCTGTGTTTTTTCACGTTTAATAAGGTCATCCTCAATTTATTATGGATTTTTTGTACGCATTGCAATATTCACATTGATTATTGTAGGATTTTTTGCTCCAATCCAAACCTTTTAACCGGAACTTTGAATCATTTCTCTTCCGCTTTTCTCTCACGGACAGTTTGGGCTGTTTGAAAAGAAAACACATTTTAGCCCCCATACCTACAACACAAGTTTAAAAGAACAGTACTGCTTTCCATTATTCTAACATACTGGCATCCATGCAAAAAAAAAAATACAACTCCCATAGAAAAGAACGAGTGCTGCAGTCTCAGTACTTTTACCTTGGTTTCATTTATGGAACATCCCTGTTTTTTCTACAGACAGATATTCAAGCACATGCAATGCCAATTTTAATTGATTTCATAAAAAATCTTCACTTCCCCACAGACATTCACATTCAAGTCGCAACCTTCTAGGACCTCAGAAAATTGTATCCATCAAAGGCCACAATTCAAAAGAAATTGCTATCCTTGTTCTTCTTGGAGTGTGAATTTTGAATGTGTTATAACAAGTTTGTTTAATCTCTGGCAAAAACTGTAAAAACATTTCTTTTTTTTTCTCTAGTTCTCAGCTGGATGCTGTAACTTCCTGGAATACTGTTGTCATTGTGAGGTTGCCAAGCAACCAGAAGAGACCAGGATGTCACTGTGCCTTTTCAAGAAATATTACTGCAAATAAAAACAAACACAGGTGTCAGTCTTCCTGTTTCACTTTTATATAAACTCTTCCCAAAATGCCAAACTGTTTGTTTAAATCCAATACTTTTTAAGAGGTTATTTGATTTATGTAGAGGAAACAGTGGGCGTCCAAAAGCAGCAATTTTACTGAAGGTCAGTTTCATTAAGAAAACTGCTTACCTCAGAGGCAACTGCATCAACACATTGTCTTGATTCACCATGTTATGGCACACTGATGTGAGATTAATTGTAAATTGCTGCCCATGCAGGTCAGGCAGTTGCTGTCAGCAGATTTGGTTTAGAGGCTTTGACGAAACAGTCACTCTCCAACATGTGTTTTGTTTTCCAGCAGTGTGCAGCCACCATGAACACCCCGTCAGAGTTGGTTGCACACATATATTGGACAATCCCAAAGAGTGAGACCAACAGAAACAAGCTTTTATTAAAACAATTAATCAAAGTATTTTTCTAGATGAAAAAGAATAACCATAATGAGAAATTATTTCTTAATCGCTTAATTCGTTACTACAAATTAAATTAGTATGAATAGCAAACACAGATGTCTGTCTCGCGTTTTGCATCTCAGTACGTCATGAAGGATTACGTGTCCTCAATCGCACCTTTTTATTTTTTACTGCCCTCCCCTCTTCCCCTCTTCTGTTTTCTTCTCTCTCTTTTCCTTTGGCTTCAGTATCGACTCAGACAGACTAGGAGCCGAAGCTCATTGTAATGCGGCAGACAGCAGCACAGGAACAGAACGGTATCTCAAAATGACCTCCACATGTATCCATATACAAGTAGGTGGGTGTCACTAGATTTATCCACCACCTTTGGGTCCAAACACCAACGGAATCTCAGCTTTGTAATTTCCTGTTGACTGATAAATGTACATGCTGAATACAAAAAGTGTCCTCTTGAGATAAAAATAAAACATGTATGTCATTCGCTAAGCTTTGCTGACGGCATACCATCACTTATGCATGTTGTCAGTGGTGGAAAGATCTTCTGTTATTTTTACACTTGAAAGTCCTAAATGTTACTCTTCTCAGTTAAGCTCAAGTTAAGTGGATTTTGGCTTGTTCACATTCTGCTACCTTAAAGTCCTCTATAGCAACTGGCCAAAGATAACTGGTGAAAACTGCCAGAATTAACATTAAAGGGATAGTTTTGTTGTATGCAATTATTGCCATTCTTGCTGAAAGTTAGATGAGAAGATTCACTCACTAAATATGAAGCTACAGCTAGCAGACAGCTAATTCAGTTTGTCACAAAGACTAAACAGAGGGAAAGAGCTCAATCTGTACAAGGTAACAAAATCCTCCAGCGCCCCTAAACCTTACTAATCAATGCTTTGGTTAATGAATAATCAAACTGATGAACTTTTTACAAACTGTAAAAAATTGTGTTGTCAGATAAAGTTCTTTTTTAAATCTTTGGACAGAGTCAAGCCAGCTGTTTCATAATTTCTGGTTAAACTAAATAAAACGTCTGCTGGCTGTAGCTTCATATTTGAACACAAGAGTGGTACTGATCTACTGGTACTGAGTAGTAAGTCAAATAGTAGCTAGTTGATTTGATTCGTCTCCGTTATCCAGAGAGGCTTTCTAATGTAATGTCATTTTGCTCTTAGTGTGTTTTAATTGTTATGTTGAGTGAAACCATCAGGTAGCTCTGTGTCTGCTTTACTCTGATCTGTATATAGCCATGGGGAAGGTGAACATCCAACCACTTGACTTTTAGGTTCAAAAATATTTATTGAAGAAAGAAATAAAGCATCAGTCATGCTTTTGGTTACCTGTATACGTTCACAAAAACATGCTTAAAGTTGAAAATTAGGGAAAAGGTAACATCTGACCAGTTCAGAGCTAAAATATTAACGCTAATTGCTCATAAAGCATAAAAAAATTCTCCATATGTGGTTTGGAGTACATATAGAGAAGGGGGTTTTCATATAAAGAAAAGAGAGGGCTGAAAATATTGCCATCCATGGACTCCAAATGTGGCGGTCTGTGCACTGACATTTGGAAGATGCCTCACTGCCCCAAAGAACAGTCTATGACCACTCATGCACAAACCCACAGCCATGAATGACTGCTTCTCTCCGAGGAACCGAGTCGAGACGTTCACTGACTCAAAGACCTCCGTGTTTCACTCTAACATTTCGATCGACCCATCTCAGGCTGGGCTAAATGTAGAATTACCTCTGAGTACAAGCCAAGGGATGTTTGTATTGATGTGACCATGTTAACAAGGCTCTTTTTACTTTGTCAGCTTGTCCCGTTTTACTGTGTGCTCTTTAGAACAATGCAAATGTTAAAATGTTGCAAACTTTATAAGGCAATGTGCTTTCACTGCCTTTTTGTCACTTTTGTTAGTCAGTCAGCTGGTCTTCAATGACCAACTCAAAGACCTGTCACAGCACTGAGACGATAGTGCTGAAGCAAGAGTGGCAGCTTCAAAAAAGGAACAAGACTGTACGAATTAGTGACTGAGATTCACTAACATGAGATGAAGCAATTTTTTTCAAAGCAGACCCACAATCGAGGATATGTAATGAGGGGATGCTCACTCAGAGGTTTAAGACTCATAATTTAGGCATCCATTTATATAATTTTTGTTTTGTGAACAGCATAAAGGTACTACAACTAAGCATGTTGTCATATAACCCTGTGCTGTCACATGACAAATAAATGAAACTTGTATCTTTAACTAAAATTACTATAAATGTGTTGTAGCTGACTTTATCAATTCAAAATAACTGTCTCTGAGTGCTTACTGCATAAAGTAAATTATAATAAAGTATAAGACATTCGAATTTGACTTGCAAAAGACTTGCATGAACCCCTTCTACAAGCTTGATGTCTCATCAGTGGAAAAGCTGCAAGACTCTTTTTCAATTAGAGAATAAACTGTTACCCTAAGTTCCCAATTCCCTATTTCAAAAGACAGATGAGGCTTTCTTCTAAAGGGCAAGTATATCCTAGATAAGGTTTTAAGATAACTAGCATCCTCCATTTCATTTCAGTTTTGTTTTTTCTTTCATGGTGGCAAAAGTATGAACGGGATGGATATTTCTTTTTTTGGTTTGAAACTACTAAAGTTAGGCTATCAACATGATCTTCACATCATCATTCAGATCTCAATAGTTTTTAAAAAGCCTGCTTCTGGCAGGATGCCACAGAAAGAGTGCTGTAAATTACTCCCATCACTTAATGTGTGCCTGATATCCTTTATCCTTTCCTGGAACTCGGCCAGTTTGTTTAATGAGTTAGTCTATTAATGTCGTTGATTTTGAGGGTGCTCTTTTCATCAGGATAAATAACAACAGAGGAACCCCAGGGACCTTAGCGGGGCACCCCTAATCCTGGTGTATTCATCCAAGCCTGTCCGCTCTGAACCCTGTCGCCCCACTGGGGTCAAAGCACCGGGTTGTTAGTGAGTATCCTCTCTTATGAAGCTTCATCTCTAATGAGGCCCACTGAACTCAGTGCCCATTGAACCAAGACTACCCCACCCTTTCATTTGCTTTCTCCCTCTTTCCCTTGCACTATGTTCTCTCCCTCCTCTGAAAGTAGGCAGGATCATGCATATCAGTAACTTTACCTTGTCATTTGTATGTAACTTCAGAATAACCTGGCAGGAAATTGCCAGTGGAAAAATTATCTGTTTTATTATGGTAGTTACTGTAGTTATTTCAACAAGTCTCATTTAATCACAGATTGTTCTCATTCCCAGGTCATCAAATAACATTTTGGTAGGGTGTATCTTACAGGTGTACTCTTTAGTCTTTGTAGACAAATGAAGATTTCAGCTGACTCCAGTGTAAACTCATCAATAATTAGATGCTTCAAGCAAGTCAGGCGTAGCGTGGAGAAGGCTGTTGTGGATGGGTTGGTATAAAGAGAACTTTTACCAGGAGGTTGCTATTCATGTTCAATAGTGTAAAGGCAAAAGTCAGTGACATACATAAGTTAACTTACATAATGTAGGCTACATAATGTTTTAACTCAAGCCATCTAAACCTAACCAAGTAGTTTTGGTGCCTAAACCTAACCAAATTATGATGGTTCACATAGCTAGCGACATGTTAGAAGAGCTTTCTAGTAAAGATTGTGGCTTTAGTCAAATTCAACATGGTTGGAAACAGTAGCACAGAACTGCATGGAAAATGATATCCAGTATTCAAATACAAATTTTGGTGTAAACTGACATTCCTGGTAAACCTTGACCAGACCAAATATAGACAAGCAAATATCAGGAAGAGGTTTAATGCTGCATGCAGAATGGCTTTTGTGTGTGACTCATAGTGCGTTGCATGACACCCACCCATCCCTCCATCACATCCCTCATGTGATTCTTCTCTTAAAACTGTCCAGTGAAGCAGAAAGGCCATAAAAAGAGCCTGTAAAAACAGCATGTGATGCAGTCTATGAATACATAACCAACAAGTGGGAAACAACAACAGGAGACAAAGAACACCTGAGGTCATGGTTACGGTTTCCAGTATAGAACAATATGAAGACATTTAAAAAACAATAACCCCTGCCACTGCAGTTACTACTGCTACATCTGCTGAGCTTTCTTGTCAAGGCTGTAGTGGCAGATTTACATTTTGAAATTTGCATGTCTCGCATGATATTGCATACAGAGGTGAACAAAACAGGCTTTTCATTTCCAGTCAACATCCATAGCTTTTGTTGGCTAAAACTGTCCTGGCATATGTTTATTAGCTCTGCTGATGCTTAGTGTAAAATTCTGTGAGTTGACTGAAGACAACACTGTTTTCAATGTTTCCATCTAAAATGACAAAATCTGTCAAAGGGTCTCTAATCTGATAGCTGATACAATGCCAACGAGGCAACAGCTTGCCACGCTCAGAAGTGGGTCATTTATGAAGAAAACATAGAAATAAAGGACTAGCGCTGTTCGTGTTGGATAGGTAGCCCCAGTGGTTTGATGTAGGCTATGCTTTTATTTTGTATTGTCAGACAGAATGCTTGAGAGAAGAAAAAATATCTGAGGATGAGGAATAACTGATTAGTTTGGCAAATTTAACACCATCATTAAACAAGCACGGCTGCAGCTGCTTTTTTTGTGAACTTAACCCCCAGATTAACTCAGTGAATGTTCTAGTTCTCAACATGGCCTTGTAACTTTGAATGTGTCTGAACAAGGTTACGTAACCTGGGTACTCAGAAAATAATAATACAATAAGCTAGTTAGCCAAACATGCTAATACTTGCAACTTATATTAGAGCAGAAAGCCAAACATGGTTAAGTTCAATTCTTTCAATTTTGCTTTTGCTTTCGAAAATACTTTTTGAAAATGTATCACCTTAATTAGGCTCCCATGAGAAACTGGAAGGTTGGAAGACCTGCTGTACATAGTTACAGCTGCTTTGAGTGGACAACCACTGTTCACAAATGGGGTTTGGCAAAGTGAATTACAGTCAATTTTCACTTTTTCAGATACAGCCAGATAGCATCTCTATTAGTGTTTGTCCAACTGCAGGTGGCGGTTAACATGTATGCCACTTGATACTTAATTTTGTCACTCCCTCTTGCTTTGCTATCACTCAGCACATCATAAAACTCTGGCTAGGTGATTTATTTTGCCACTTAGAGGCAATCACTGCCAGTGGGTGGAAAAATACATCGATTTCCCTGTTTGTCTGGATAGTGGGATCAGAAATATGACTGTGCATGTAATCCTAGAGATTTATGACCTCAGACAGTGCATGTGCATGTAGGCTGACATCAACATTAAAAGGCTGTAGAAAAATATGATGGCAGGGATAAGATATGGCTGCGAGAGAGAGAGTGAGAGTGAAGGAGGAAAGAAGGATGGGGAGAAAGGAGAAGTGAAAGAAGTGGAAGGAGAGAGATGTAGAGAAGGGATAATATGAAGGATATTATTAAGAAAGGAAAAAGGAGAGAGATTAAGTTAAAAAGAAAACAAAGGGGAAGAGGTGGGATGATGACAAAATTGGGCTCAGACTCAGCCAAGATCTGAAATTGGCCTTAGCTTTATTAGCTTTGCACTGGAGGTTTTTCATTATTTGCCTTACAGTATTACTTGCAATGCATCGTGATCTGTCAGGCATCTGATTGAAAAAACACACGCGCAGGTGAATGTGATCACTGACACTGGAGAATGGGTAACTCTAGTGTGGGGCGAATGTTCTTTTCTCTGTGTCTCTTCTCTACAAGAATATCTACCCAAATACCTCTCAGTTCCTACACACATATTCTCAAATTTTCATTCTTCTGTTCCACTATTGTGTGTTTCACGTCTCCCTCCAGCTCTTACCCAAAAGTGAAAGGGGCACTGTGCTGTTGATGCTATTTGTGACTGAGGACTGTAATCCTATTATGGGCAAATTAATTCCCTGCAATGCTTGTTATGGAATTTCCAAGAGATTATATATAATAATTAGTCCACAAGGCAAATCATATTAGTGTAGTGCCATAAGTCTTGATAGCATGAGAGACTTTGACCTCTGTGACTTATGTTTTCAGTGAAAAAGCTCCAAAATCCTTCTGCTCAAATGGCAGACAGATAAAATAAGCAGCTAGATGGTGAACATGCCCGAGCATTTATCAGCTTAAGAGCCAGCCATTCCCTCCAGGATTTAGTCGTGACATAAACAGAGCAAAAGAAGAATGAATATTGGATTTGTACATTAATCAGGTGACAAGAACCATGACTCAGCATGACTTATAATGTTGTGCTGCATCTGCTGGGTGTTGGACAGCAGATGCAGATGTATATACCGGTATATACACAGTTTATAACACATATGCCAAGATAACATTCACTGTAATTTAGGAGACCACCTATAATCTTTCATTTAAGTTTAACAGTAAATAATGGAGTTAATCACAAGTGATGTACCTCAGGACAAGACAAAACGTAATACAGAGGAAATAAAACCTTAAAAATGTGTGATATCCATCCGACATCTTAGATATTTTATAGTTTCGTTCTGTCTTTAAACAAGGACGCACCAAGTCAACTTTTTCTCTACAAATTCTGATGCCACAACTTAAAATTAAAATGTTCAGTATGTTCAATATTAAATACTGACCCAAGTGTTGTCTTTTCCCCAAACCTAAAATGTATATGCCTCACGTATGAAGCTCATTGAGAATCAGTTTTGTGCTGATTCCTCTAAATTTTCAAGAAAGTTAGTTTCAGAGTAAGCTTGAAAAGGAAATCCAAGTGTATAAACTCCCATACATTTTCTAACATATAGAGTGTATCTTTACCATTCTGTTAAGCTCTTTTATAATCACTATATGTCAGAATCTATAATGCTGCAACAACGGACAGTTCAGCTACGCTCTAAGCCCCTGCCAACATACAATATACATATTCATTTCCACAGTGCTGCAGAGCCCGAACTGTATCCCGAGATAAAACAGGAATTACATAGACACAAGTGTAGTCCTGCTGTCTCCTCTCTCTCTGAAGAACACATCAGTGTGTCATGGAGTGGTCAGACTGAAGCTGCAGGATACGAGAGGTGTTAGAAACTAATGACGCATTGTTATTTCTCTCAGCTGATGTGTGTATGTGTTTCGTGTTTGACCGTTCGGGGCCACAACGAGAGCTGGCTGGACAATGAAAACACCCCCAGAGATATCATGCTTGCCACTGTGGATTATTGGATCGATTAGGGTTTATTTTCACAAGGAAATAATTTATCATCAGCACAGATACTGAGTTACTGTTTTTTATCCAAAAGAAAAACTGTAATATGTAAAACTGTGGATTGTCAACATGTGATGTGGATGGTGTAATGTCGCGAGAAATAATTATCTAAATAAGAAGGAATGAAATAAAATGTATTCATCTCATTTGTTAAACATCAAGGACTCAGACAGCGACATCCGGTGAGAAACACTGAGTGTAAATACATAGTTTTACAAGAAAATGAAGCAGGGAATCTTTAACTTAGCTAGAGACTGGAGACAGGAGGAAACAGCTGGTCTGACTCTGTCCCAAGGAAACAAAATACATCTGCCATCACCTCGGCAGCTCACATTGTATCTCTATTGTTTAATCCATACGAAGTAGAAATGTTAAAACAACAAGCTGTACAAGGGGTTGTGACTCGCACTATTTCTTGGCTATGCACAGTTGTTTGACAGGCTCTTTGGCGTTTAAATTGTGAAAACGTGTTCATGATGAGTGTGAATACATGAAAAGTGACACGCACTGCTTCCTGTTAGTAGTCCATCACACTACAGCCTGTCAATGTGAAGGAAATAGAGTAAATAATAAAGTTGTACATTGTGAAATATCGTGTTCCTTTTATTTTAAGGAATTTATTGGAACTGGGTCCATAAAGCTGATGATAAAGTAGAATTAATTTTATTGTTGCCATAATCAACATTTTGCCGACACATGTTCTCGAGTAAATGACAGCACAGACTGAACAGAAGCTCTGGGCTCCTGCATAGGCCTGGAGTAGCTGCCTGCAGGGCCACAGGAAAACAGTGTACAGGCTCCCTGCAGGCGACTCTGAATAGATGACGCTGCTTCCCTGCAGTGATCAAAAACACTGTTGAGGCCAGAAAATTGATTTATAAAAAATAAATAGAGGCAAAACAGGTACAAAGCATCACAGTCAAGGATGTAAATCACCAAGTGTACACACAACATACACCACACTACACACACCTTGTGTGTAGTGTGGTGTACAGTTTGTGCAAGTTTGTGGCTTCTTGTTGGATCTGTGACTGTATATTATATGACAAACCACTGTCCCTTTACATCCTGAAAGTTGGATTCATTTGTTAAAGATGAAATTCTTTTTTAATTACAAAGCGTTATGACTTACTGCTCTGCTCTGCAATTAGAAATCTATTTACAAATGTGACGTAGGCATTGGATGGTGTGCTAACTGCAGCCGAGCTTTCTTCCTCAGCCATATTACACTGTTTTATAGATCCCTTGACTGATATTCATCCCCACTACCCTCGTCTCCTGTGGCTACTGACCACAGACCCTGTTTGTGAGGCTTAATATTTATTCCAGCATCGTGGGTTATGGACTGCCATCTTCACTGAATGCTTGACATCCATCAGCATTTAAATAAAAGATCCCTAGAGGACACTTTAATCCAACACTCACTCAATCAATCAACAGCTGTCGGACACTGAAACTGCCATAGCTCATTAAATAATGATGCTCACTGCTATTTTTAGCTATAAAGATCAAGGTCATTGATCAAAATGTGCCCTTCATGGGAAGTTAGGAAACCTTTGTGTGTTCCAAGAATTATTTTGGATAAACTTGTCTGACTAAAGTAAGCTACCTTGGCTTTTTTTTGGGTGCACCTTTTTATGAAAGCACTTGATTAAAGATTAAAGATTAAAGTGACATATCTTGTCATTGGAGGAAACTCACTCCAACGAAATTTGTTCTCTGCATTTAACCCACCCAAGTGACGTGCACACACACACAGCAAACCCGGGGCAGTGGGCGACCGCGTGCAGCGCCCGGGGAGCAGTGGGGGTTAGGTACCTTGCTCAAGGGTACCTCAGCCATGGACACCGGGACGGGGAATCGAACCAGCGATCCACCGGTTACGGGTCCGACACCCTAACCGCTGATCCACGACTGCCCCCCAAAAGTCGAGCCAGCCAGGAGTCGAACCTAGAATCTTCTGATCCGTAGTCAGACGCGTTATCCATTGCGCCACTGGCCCTACTTGCACAGCTGTATCAATAGACCTGAGATATGGTGCAAAAAATCAGCTCTGTAGCTGTGTGGAAATGAAATTCATTTTAATTCTGTTGGTATTGTTGCTGTGGTGCTCTTGGCTGAATGCCAGATTTTCTTCCAATTTATCTTAAAAGATTACTGAATGTTTTCCAAAGCAACAGAGCTGGCTGTTGAATTTCTAAAGGAACATTTTCATACAAAGTCACAAACAGATTTACATCAAACAAAAGTAAGACTAAGACCAAACAACTATGTGCTTGGATATCTCTTAAAGGAATGGTAAGTAAGTAATCTTAAAATGTATCACATATACAGGTATCAGTTACATAATGATATTTAAATACTGAAAAGACTGTTAAATATATCATATTGTTTCTTCTTTTTTGTAAAAGACAGTGTATGTCAAAGGTGTGCAAATATTTATGGTAACAACTGTTGTAAAAGATGTTTTATGTATCCTGTGGAATGTATGTTTCTGGAGTATTTATTTCGAGGTGGGAGCGAGCACATGGATCCACATGAATCTCTTTACCTTTATCATTTGATTTGGATGGCTGATTACTCTGTAGGGGTCTGATTTGATTGCCTGTGATTGGGTAATCACAAGATAACATGATGAGCTTGTTACATCGGAGTTCCTATTAGTCACTAATCTGACCCATCTAAAAGGGGAGATTTACCTCCATTACTTCTGTTTGGCAGCCACTTAAATTTGTCATGAGCAAATGATGTGTAGTATATTAAAATTGATCTCTCTTCAGTTTCCTGGGCTCATAGCGTTGGACCTCTTGGATCTTCCTGCTGCATGTATCCACAATTTCCTGAACACCCTGCACCCTGAGGATATGTAGCATGTCACCGCAAATCCCACGACTGTGTCCAAGTTTTATCTGCTAGGTCCTCCTGATTTTGTGATTAGTCTAAATATTGTGGATATTTAGGCTAATCTGCTGCTGGCAGACAGGACTTTATTGTCAATACAAAAACAGCGTGTGTTGTTATGATTCTGACAAATATCTCAGGAATAAGTGAGTGTTCTTTAACATGTCAGGGGGCATGAAGATGTGACTGGAAACACTGAAGCGGTTCTACATGAATAACTCGTGCATAAACCTTGTCAGGGCTCTCTCACTTACCAAGCTCTCCGAGGATATTAAGCACATTTCCTGCCATGTGTTTATACACAGTCCAGCATGAGGTTGTGTCCAATTAAATAAGCTTAAATTAGCAGCTGCCGGCAAATTTATAATGTGTAAATGCAGCATAACTAGATGTTATGATTGCAAAGACATTTCAGTTTTCAGTTCTTCCTTCCTAATAATGGATTCTTTTCATTTGAGGATAAATAAATGAGGCTAATGAATAATAAATACAGGGCATAAGCAGAGTCACTTACTGCATTTAACCACTCACTTTTACAATCAAATAAAAAGAACATGCAAACAAATTGCCCTGGCAGGTGGCAGTTTCAAATACATTGTCAAGTTCACTCATGAAAGACTGAAATGGAAAGTACCCCACCAGGTGTTGCATCACTGTTACTACAAAAGAAAGCTATGAGTAGATTTTACTATGAACCAATGATTTCTTTTACTAATTTCTTGTCACAGTACTGGCTGTGGGCATGATGGATTAAATATAAATCAGTTTTTTACACATAGCAGTAAGCTAAAGAGTTAAGAAGCATTACAGCAATTAAGAAAGATTTATGTTCTCCCTTGGGTCACTTTCCCAGTAGATGTTTTGATTGTGAAAAGCACAGGTGTTAACAATAACATTTACAATGTATTTGCACTATTCAAGTGTTCCATTAAGCTAAGACAGTATGGCAGTGAACTACACTGGACAAAAACATATAAATAAATAAATGTATTTTTCCCACCTGTGCTTTTCCCACAATGACCTGTCAAAATGTGTCTCTGTGAAAAAAAAAATCCCCAAAATATTTACCAGGTGATAAATATTTAAGTTATGCTGATAAAACTCTGGCCTTAATTAGCATTTCCAGAGCTTGTTAATGTCATTAGTAATATCTTTCTGCACACAGATACCAGCCCTAAATGATGGGATATTGGCCTCTGTAGTCAGTGGAGTTGTACCAGCACCATGTCATGAAATGTTTCTTTCTTAAACTTTACTTTGCACACATATAACACAACACATAAAATACAATGGATACACACTTACTACTTTATTAAAAAATAACATTTAATACGCAATGATACAATGCTGTACAATAGTGTGTGTGTGTGTGCAGAGGGAGCAAAGGTGTCCCAGAGAAGACTGTGAGTGAAGGGCTGCTGGTCGGCTGGGAGGACGTGCTCTAGTTGTCTCATGCTGCATTCATCACACATGGAGGTCCCACTGTGGTGCGCATTCCAGAGCAACTTTCGCAGACTCTGAAAGACTCACTTTTGATCTATTTCATCTTTTTTTCAATTTGTTATTTTTATGTGTTGAATTGTTATCGTCATGTTCGTTCCTACAAAGAGCAGGGTCAAATCACATGGGAAAACTCACAAACCCTGAGTTTCTGACTTTTGTAACGGCTATGTCAAGTCAGATATTAGTATTTGTGGAAGGCCCTCATGTTATGAATGCAGCATTAGTCCTGAGACGAGAAATGCAACTGTAGGGTCTACTGTTCTGGGGTCAGTCAAAGACGGTCAGATGAAGTACGTGATTCTACCATGGAGCAAACATCACTTCTGAAAATCAACCACAACTGAGGCCACGCCAAATATACCTCACATGTGCAGTTGTAGGACTACAGTGGTGGAAACACAGGCAAACATGAATTTTGGCAGACTGAGACCCCGGAAAAATGACAGAAAGGTTCAGGTAATACTGCATGGCCCTATTAATGAATGAATGAATGAATTTCTGCATCGTCTTAGACAGACGCCATAGTGCATGTCATACAAAAAGAAAAAAGCCATCAAAAAAAATTCTAAACGCATGGTAGATGGAGACTAGTGGCATTTTACAGAATATCACATTATTTCACAAAATAGTGGAGCAGTCTCACAGTAAACTTGTCCATGTTTCAGTGGACAACATGAAGCACGACGATGTGAGATGGCAGTATTTAGCTCTGCAACAATGTAACAGCAAAAAGAAAAAGGAAGTTAAAATAAACACTAAAATGGGATTAAGTGCCAGATCAGACGAGTCGGTAAAGTCCACAGTTTACGGGGGCTTTTGAGTAGCCTTTTTTTGCCTAAACCTTGTGTCATTTTTTATTTAAACTGCTACACAAAAAAAACTGGCAGTGCTAATAAACCAGATGACACACAGGCTTCATTTATCAGGCCATCAATTCTCTAGTTAACTTAGAAAACGTAGCTCAATTCATGCAGACACTGACTCTAAATTTAAGAAGTAAAATAATGATTACAAGATGTCAGGTCTGCAGATTTTAAACTCAAGTGTGAACTTACAGATACGGGGTGACTGGGTTGTTAATTAGCAGCAACCGTGCTGAACATTGTTGCATTTCTTAATGCATCTCAGTTTCAAGGCATGTGTGGAAGACTTCATCATGCAAATTATATGACTAAGGAAGGCTCGATAATTCAGAAAGACTAGCAAATAACCAAAAATTGTGTCTTAGGGTTTTTATACTTTGTGAGAAATACAAAATTAAGTAAATGACATACTAAATTGGCTAATACAAATTCTACTGAGGGACTATGGTGTTGAGAAGTATTAGGTTAGATAAGAAACTTTCTCTAAGAGTTGCAGATTCCCTAGTTCCTGAAGAGTAGAAAAAAAAAGCCTTGTCCTAATGGCAGCAACTTTAGCTTTTTTGAAGGAAAGTTCCTCACATCAATATGATTCACAACTAGGTTCACGACACACTTGCATCATTGCCCTGAGAAATATGTTCCCTCACGGCTGTGGGTCTGGAGATGCCTTTTGATTTTGTCGGAACGGCTGAAGCATTTGCCACACACGGGGCAACTGTATGGCTTCTCTCCAGTATGGATTCTCATGTGTACCTTCAGGTGAGCCATCTGTGTGAAGCCCTTCCCACAAATCTGGCAGCGGAATGGTTTTTCTCCCGTGTGGCTACGCTGGTGCTCCTGGAGTCTGCCAGAGGAGCTGCAGCATTTCCCGCATACTCCACAGCGGTAAGGTTTTTCTCGTGTGTGCACCTGTACGTGCACGTGCAGGTGGCCAATGTGACTGAACGCCTCACCACAAACCTTGCAGCAAAATGATGACATGTGGCCTTGCAGGGGGGATTTTTGATGGGGGCAGTCCACAGCATTGGCTCCTTGGTTGCGCATGTGAGAGGCCTGTCCTCGGTTAGCTCCAGTTCCAGTTCCCTTAGCACCAACCATCTGTCCTCCATTCTCCACCCCAATAATGTCAATGTTGTTCTCATTCGAGCAATTTGGATTGACTGGTGCGAGGGGCTGAGCGCTACTGTTGGAGGAAGTGGAACCTCTGTGGCCTCCTCCACTCTCTACCTTCACATGCCTGGAGGGGCCTCGAGATCCAGGGTCCCTCTCCCTGTTCTCCACACCTTGACTCTGAGGGATGTTGGATGTGTGAGGGCCTTCCTGGGGATATTCATTTGCAACACGTGGGGGAGTGAACATGTTCTCTGGTGTGCTGCAAGAGCCATGACCACGAAGCTGATCATCTCCCTGGTTGGCCCGAAGATCTCTTTTATCCTTAATCTGAATAGGGATACGCTCTTCATGCCCCATGCTAGGACTCCACTCACGCCGTGGATGCTCGCCATCCTCCTCATCCAACAGCGCCATGGACGGACGATCTGAGAACACAAAAGGAAGAAGAGGCTCAGATGAAAATATGAACTCAGTTTCTGCAAACGCAAGAGTAAGGGTGTCCATGGCACACTGCGAGCCATTAGTACGCTGGTTCCCACTAGAAATACACCATAGCAAGTTTTTGCATCGTAAAATGCAAAGGGCTGAACTCGCTACTTTGCGGGCCTACACTGAAAATATTTTAAGAGAAATAAAGGAACAGCGGCAATATACTGCAGGTATGAATTATAACCAAGCTGGTCAACACACCGGACAGAAGCTTAGACAGTAGATTCAACCAAATCTTGACGCAACTTGTTTCATGATCAATTTAGTTAGAAAGTTGATAAAATATACTTTACCCCCCCCCCCCAATAAAACAATCCGGGAAACCAAGAGTACATTTACAATATTGAATATTGACACTGCGTGTTATCATTACATAAAGTATTCAGTTGCTTGGACTTTTACCCAAGAGTTTACTAAAACTAATTCAAAGTAGACGTAATTGGGATACTTGACACTGCTAACAGAAAAAATACTGATTTCAACTGAAAGTGTGCGTAAAGACATGTGTATAAACAATATAAAGAAGTTAAGACTGCATAACATATTTTATCATTATGAATAGTGGAAACTTTGGCGACAGTTTCAACCATTGGTCTGTATGGATAGGAAGCTTTAAATTTGGAGCAAACAGACGCTGTGACACAACAGGTGACCACTATTCATTTTATCAATGTTTACTTCTATGTATCCCTGTCAAATAAATCATGAATTGGAATCGAGACTACGGAAAAATGCACACAAGTATCCAGGTATATCTAAACGCTAACCCAGGTGTATGCTAGTCGGCTAAACTAGCTGGCTGGCTAACGAACAAAGGTTGCTAACGTGCTAGCCTCTCCACAACAACAGCAGCTAACGTCAACTAGCTCGCTAACAGCTAAAGTTAACTTGCCTGGAAGTGGTGTAACATTATTCTGAGGCAATTTATTGTGTCGTTACACCAATCATGTGTGCAGTCATTTTCACTTCACTACTTAATGCACCCCACAGGCTCGGCTGATAGGATATAAAGGGGCGCAACTGCACTGCTCTTAGCTCTCATAGCGGCGCTAACCTGGCCATATTTCAATTCCAGCGTCTCGCAGCCTGCGTCTCAGATGGTCGTTCTCCCGCTCCCGGATCGCTATCTCCTCCTGATACTCCAAAATCGTATCCTCTACAGATTTGTAGATCTCCTGCGCAGCAAGCATGAGACGCTCAGTCAAAAAGACGTTTAAAAACTGCAGTTTGGTCATTTTCTTGTGGCTCCACGGAGGTCTTGCTATCATCCAAAATGGACCAAAAAAGATGCTCGACCAAGTCACGTGACCCCGAGTTGTTTCTTCTTCTTCTCCCCCTTCTACTTCTTTCCCCCGAGGATGTCAACTCCCGTTATTGATCCGCGATTAACAGTTTCAGCTCGGACAAAAACGCTTTTCGTTTATGTTTCAGCGTTGCGGAGATGACTGGTTTGGTTTGGGTTGGTTGAGGCTAACATCATGTCACACATTCTAACGGGTCACACTATCTGGTGTAACACCTGCTACTATCAGTGTGACTGTATGACAGAACATCGTCCTAATGTTGAAAGGTGCAACGTTCAATGAGTTGCAGTGTATTTCAACATTGGCAGTGCGTCTTATATTTATATATGTCGTAATTATGAAACTATTTCTAGGTGTCATGTTTGCTCTGTGGCTTTAAATGGTAATTTGATATCTAAAAAGTGCTATCACACATATAATGCAATGGAAAACACATTTTTTTAAAAAATGAAATGAACTGAAGCTATACTTTTGGTACTATATACTTCATTTAGACTTGATTGTAATTTATCTTGTCAAAATTGTTTATCAGTTAGAGAATTCAAAATAGTTTAGACAAGTAAAAAGTTATGAAAATACATGAAAAATGGATTAAATTGGTCACAGTTTAGCATCAAGCTCAACAGTGGAAAGAAAGGAAAACCTAGGCACAGGCCTGTGGCAATGTCCATACGTGATTTACACATATGAAGGATAGTGCACCTATGTAGTGGATATATAGGTGCTAAATAATAATAATAATATAAAATATAATAATAATAAAAACTAGCATTTCACATTCTTGAACAACACATCAACCTATCTTCAAACAATTTTAATATGTTCCCATGTTAGATAGATAGATAGATAGATTTAATACTTTCCCAGATAGATAGATAGATAGATAGATAGATAGATAGATAGATAGATAGATAGATATACTTAATTGATCCCAGGCTGGGAAATTGCAGTGCAGCAGCAGCAATACACACAACAAGCTAAACAAAATGTTAAAAATAGCAAAGTAAAAAATGGCATATATAAAATATTAAGTTAAGTGAATTAAGAAAAGGATTCTTATTTCAGGAGAGTTTTTTTATTTTTTTATTTTATTTTTTTATTTTTTTACAAATAATAAAATAACCATTGAGGTTTACGTAACTCTCTCTCTCTCAGTAAGTACTCCAGCTCAGTAGGTGGCGCTACATGCGCTGACAAAAGCGGAAGTAACAAAACGTCAAATTTGTGCACTTCTCCACGTGTGGGAGCAAAGCGGAGCAGTCACATTGGCAGATCCACAGCGCAGCGATGAAACGACCAAGTAAGTTAACACTGATAGCGGCGTTGCAGTAATATATGAGCTTATTAAGGAAAATGTCTCCGATGCTTTATTGTTCCGTTAACCGCGCTAGCTTTTAGGGTGATCGTTTTAATCGCTAACAGTCACCGCAGGTCGGTCAGCGTTATCTTCGTTTTTAGCTAACAGTTCAACCAGCGTTAACGTTAATCTGTTTTGTTCTATCTTTTGTATTTCAGAGTTGAAGAAGGCCAGTAAGCGGCTCTCGTGTGCCAAACGTTATAAAATACAGAAAAAGGTAAGAGCCTGCCTTCACCCACTTCTTTAGGCATAAAAGTTTACAGGCTTACTGGGCGATAAGGCCTGTGTGAACACATTGAGGCTGCCTGCCCGGGTCCTCACACTCCACTGAGTTAACTGATTCTGTAGATGTAAACGGAGTGATCTGACATTTCAGTCTGGTGACAGGCAACAAGATTGCTATTTCCAATCTAATTTCCAACTTGTGTAACTGACCTTAATGTTCTTAAGAAACTGAGTGACATTCTGATGTTCTGTGTTTAGGTCCGAGAGCATAACAAAAAGCTGAGAAAAGAGGCAAAGAAGAAAGGAGTGCGCACACGAGTGAAAAAGGACCCTGGCGTGCCCAACAGTGCTCCCTTCAAAGAAGAAGTCCTCAGGGAGGCAGAGCAGAGGAGGCTTCAGGTTTGCAGTTCATCTATTCTGTCGCAGCTAATCACACCTATTTCAGATTGATGTATTGATCTGATCTGGCCCCTGTGTCCCAAAAGTGGTTTGAAGCTAAAATTATGTTTGTCGGCCAAGATCATCGCAGCCTCAAGATGTTTTTAGGTGTCCTTGTGTTGGTACAATGTTTACATGCCAATACATCACTGGAAGCTTGTTTTCCACATGACGTGGGGGTTTTCTTTGTCTCACAGATAGAAGAAGAAAAACAAAGAAAGAAAGAAGCTAAAAAGGAGGAACGAGCCCAGAAGAGAAAAAAGGAGAAAGAGGCTGAAAGTAAAGAAACAGAACCCAATGCCAAGAAGGCTCGGCAGGTAAAAAGCAAACACTAAAATCATCTGTCAAGTTTAGTTTTGTCACCATGCTGACTTACTTTGACTTTTTTTATTTGTTTGTTTGTTTTTTTCCCCCCACAGGATGAGGTTAAAAACCGTTCAGAGAAAAAGATGGCTCCAGACAAGACCTCAAAACAGTACCTTTGTTCTGAATTAAATAAGGTAAACTAAGCAGCCGCAGTCATTGTGTTACCATGGGAGTGGATTATGTGATAATCCTCAGCCTGACCTTCCTACCTGCATTTTCAGGTAATTGATGCGTCTGATGTAGTGATAGAAGTCCTTGATGCTCGCGATCCACTGGGGTGCAGGTGTCCACAGCTGGAGGAGGCCGTGCTGCAGAGGGAAGGCAACAAGAAACTGCTTTTGGTTCTAACCAAAATAGGTAAATGGACATTATTAGTTTATAGTTCAATACACACATGCACTGATGGGAAGGTTTGTGGTTTGTTTTGCATCTGAATGAAAAATGTTTTGGTTGTGTGTGATGTTCTGTGTTGTAGATCTAGTACCAAAGGAAAATGTGGAGAGATGGATCCAGTGTTTACAGCTCGAGTTTCCAGTTGTGGCGTTCAAGGCATCAACACAGATCAAGGACAGAACAGTGGTAGGAGGTGCATTTTACACATCAGAGATTTGTTATTGTGTAGTGCTTTATATTAAGAAATTTAAACGTGTTGTGTCCAATATGGATGTGTGATGACCAAAATCTCATATATGTTGATACAGGTCATTTCATATCCAGATAACGATAATAAGATCACTTTATGGCACATTTTCTGTAAGTTCAGTGAATAGTTTATAGTTTACATTTTGAATTATATGCAACAAGTAAAAAGGGACTCACGCATATTTGATCGTCTTTTTATTTAGAACCTTTGCACATATTTTCAATTAAGCATGTAACACAATACAACATTTTAAAAGTAATAAATAATCTTTAAATTGCAGACTACAGTTGTCACGATACATCTCATCATACTGCACATTGTGTTGTGTCCAGCCTTTCAACCTGAGGCATAAAGTCAAGTCTTTAGCACTCCTGAAGAAATAATTTTGTGTTTATGCCTCATTGCAACATGGAGGACTGAGAAGGTTGAGCAGCTGGTGTTGTGCTGTTATAACTGGTTATAACCTCCAATATTAATAGACAAACCACACAAAATCACTGGCTGTGTCATAAACAGAGCTAATGCGTGTGTTTGTGAACAAAATAATTTCCAGTGTGTGCATGCTTTCAGTCAACTACAGGGAGTTTCAGTCACTCGATATGCAACCCAGGAGAATTCAGTTTTTATTTGTAACTTTACACCATGTCTTCATTCTGACCTCACCAGCAAGGCAAGAAGAGCAGGATAGTGGCCTCCAATGAAGTCCTAGACATATCCAGAGGAGCATCCTGCTTTGGAAGCAGTTGTCTCACTGAGCTCCTTACCAGTTTGGCTGCTAACACAAAGGATGAAACTCAACTTAAAGTGGGCGTAGTTGGTAAGCACAACTTTTTGACGTTGAATTGTGTAATTTGTGGAGTTAGACGAGGTACTGATTTCTGTGAGAACTTAAGATCCTTCACTGTCCTATGCGTGTCTGTTGTTGGTGTCTTTCAATTTGTCCAGCACATAGTCTGAATGTTCATCTTGGATGTGATCTCCTTTTACCCTCAGGTTTTCCTAATGTGGGGAAGAGCACCCTCATCAACAGTATGAAAGGGATCCTTGCTTGCAATGCTGGTGTAAAGAGAGGCATCACAAAGTGAGTGACAAACGGCGATGTGGCATTTTCTCTGGAATCTGTATGGGCTGCGACCAACAGTCGTAATTTTCTTTCGATCCACTCATCTCAGGCACCATGTCTGATTTCAGGCATGCAGCATTTTCACATATAACATTTAATCAAATATATTGTACGTGTTTCCTCTTGGACAGCTTTTCAGGCTCACAATTTTTTATTGCTATTGCTATTTAACGCTCTGTATCGTGTTACAGTTCATATTTAACAGAATTATTCAAGTTGTACAAAGTCATAATTAACATGTCAGCATTTCTTAGGCCCCTTGTTTTTGTAGCTCATATTGTATCTGTAGTCAGATGTTAACTGCTTACCCTGTCAGATCCATGCAGGAAGTGCACATCTCGAAGAGTGTGAAGCTAGTAGACAGTCCAGGAGTTGTGGCCTCACCATCCAACCCACTGGTCTCCATGGCTCTGAGGAGCCTACAGGTGGAGGAGGGCCAGGACAGTGTGCTGGAGGCTGTCAGGACTCTGCTCAAGCAGTGCGACAAGACTCAGGTAGGAGGGCTTCCCATCACATGAGAGATGTGTTGCATAGTGTGAACTGATCAGATCTCTTTGGGTTTTTGACTTGTAAATTAAAATGACATAACTTCAGGATACTCATTGCTGTTGTTTCAGATCATGCTTCAGTATAATGTCTCCGACTTCAGAAACTCTCTGGAGTTTTTAAGCTTGCTCGCCAAAAAGCGTGGATATCTGCAGAAGGGCGGAGTCCCGAACACAGAGCAGGCAGCCACAGCTTTTCTTGCAGATTGGACGGGGTGAGTGTTTGTATTTAAATAAAAGGAAGAATGAGAGAGGGTGTAGAGCTGCAGTGTGGAAATGAGGAAAAGAAACGCACATCTGGATTTTGTTATGAAGACTTCTAATCCAACTCTGATCCCCACACTGAGCCATGATAACTACAAATATGTCAGTTCATAAAGCAGAGTTAGAAAGTCTTGTACGATGTCACAGGAGTCCGTCTCTGGTTTGTCGTCTCCAGAGCCAAGCTGAGCTACCACTGTAAGGCACAGGAGAACCGCAGCCTCCCCGCCTACATGTCCGATGTTGTAGTTGCTGAAATGCAGAACGGCTGGGATCTTCAAAAACTGAAAACGGGCAACGAGGAAACTCTGAAAGGTGCTGGTGAAGATCTTCCTGTCAACACAACCTCAATGTTTTCTGTTTGGCTTATCTTCATCTCACCACCTTAAACTTTATGTATTTATATTTTATAAGCTACAGTAGCACTTGGAGTCTGTCAGCTGAATCAACTGTCTTCACATACAGTGTAATGAGCTAAATTTAGCCTCTAGACTTGCCAGTTTGTTAATGTAGCTACTAAAAGAATGTAGTCACTTCTGTCTGTTACTAAAAACAGCTTTTGCCTTTTTTTTTTTTTTTTTTTTTTTTTAAAAAAAAGGGGTTAAATTCCCAAGCCTGGCCAGCAGTATAAGTTTCACCTCTAAAGGCCCGACTGCAGGCGTGCTAAGTGTCAGCGACATCTCTGAGGGAAAACCAGATGCTGCAGCCACGAGGAGAGAACCGGACGTGAATGATGAGAATGAGGTAACTTATAAATGCAACTTTGTTTTTCCTAGCGCTGCCAGACAATACAGCTGCTTCTCCTGGAAATGAGGACAAAATTCCAAGTCTTGATTTGTTTATGAAGACTTCTAATCCAACTCTGATCCAGCCAACTGGACTTTTATTTATTTATTTTTTTAAATCACTCTCTATCTTGAGGGTTGTTGGACTTATCTACCTTAATTATCTCCTTATTTTGCAGCCTGAACAAACTACTGAAGAGGCAAATGAAGCTGGAGAACCTGAGAAACCACAGAAGTCGTCACTCAAAAGTAAATGATGTTTTAAAAAAATAAAAGGTTTTTCAGTTTCTTCAGCTAACATCAACACCTACTGGAACTTATTTTCTCGCCTCTCATCACATCTCACCTTGTGTTGCAGAAAAACCAGTCCGTGTGCAGTTCCAGTCTGTCCCCACTGACACCAGCCTCTCTGCAGATGACGCCTACGACTTCAACGCATTTTTTAAATGAGAATTGCATGTGGACATGCAGACCTGCCTTTGCCAACATACACGAACATGCTGACAAAGAGTCACTGTCAGACAGAAGTTGAATCAGAACAGAGTGGGACAGTGTCCAGACAAGGACTCCTCGAGTCATTTGACTCCACTGAAATCTGTATGTCCAAGACTAACGCCTGCCCAGGAAATGGACTTCATTAAGTGGGTATATGTATTACATCCACTGACTTTTTTTCCGCTGACTTTCAGGATTGCCTGTTTTTAAATGTCCAGAGGTCATTTGTAATATTGTTCATGCTGAATACTGTACAGAGACAACCTACTATAAATGTAATAAACCCTCTGCAAAGTTTTAATCTTTTTTATATGCGCTTCTACTGGCCACCTTCCTGTATTTTTTTTCCAAAAACATGAATTTACACCACAACCTGCCACAGAGCTGGACTTGGAAAAGAAAAATCTTGAAAAACAACAGGTCTGTTACAAATTGTTATAAAATCACAGATTTAAATGATAAAAATGTAAGTTTTATTTCATGTACTTTACAAAAGATGACAAATATGTACACCAGAAAGGCGAGAGCTTCGATGTGTATAAAAATCCTGTTGCGGGATAAAGTATGAGAACTTTGTGCAAATGTTATGTTCTTCGATTTCTGCAGGGGTGCAGTTTGCTTAGTGGTCTGATTATAAAGTCATGAAAAACCACAATGTGACAGTTCAGTGAGGCAGCACAGTACTGAACTAGTGTGCATTTAGTTCATTTATAGGAGGGACAGACAAGTGGCATTCTCTGTCTGATGGAAATGCTGAACCAAGCATGAAGCACTGTTCAAATCTGACCGATGAACCTATGTACACTTAAGTATTTAAAAAAAAAGTATTTCAAAAAAAGAAAGTAATATCAGCACTCCTTTACTTTACCACAGGGAATACTGAATTGAGGTAATGACTGGCTGAAATAATTAAAACTCAGACTAAACTAATGTGGGAGGGAAATGTGTTTGAATTAGTTAAACTGCAGTTTCAACTGCTGCACCATTAAATTTGAGGTAACTGTATAAACTCTATAATATGTAAATGAAGTAAATTAGTATTCAGCTGCATGTAAACATAGCTACTTAAGCCATTGTTACCTTGACAATGGCTTAAGTTGTACAAGGTTGTCTTGACACTTGGTCACTCAAAGTATCTCATTACTGCTGAGACTGATGCATACATGTCTATTAAAAAGGTCCAACCCCTTCAAAGCAACAATGTGATCTCGGCTCTTACCTACAAGGAGGAAAACACTGTGCCCCTCTACTGAAATAATCTGCTTTCAACACTTTATCAGAACATTTTGAGAAGCACGCGTCAAAGCAATCTCAAGGGCACTGACAAAAGAAATGTAAAAATATTAGCGTGCTCCAAGCAAGAATAAGAAGCAGTGGGTATAGAAATAAAAAGTCAACTCTGTGTGCTGGAGGGAATGTGAGAGTACACAGGTCTACATGTTCAGAGGATGTCAGAACTCAAGTACAGCACTGTCAAGGGAAAAGGCCTTACTTAGTTCCTGAGGTATCACGAGGTGGCGGTTCTGCTGCAACTTCACTGGTTGAAAGTTCTTTAAAACAACTTTTCTATCTATTTGTCCCCTACATGTCTCCGCACAGGATGAAATTTTCCTGCGGGGTCTGAAATGAACCACTTGTCCCACACATCGGAAAAGGAGGATGTTCTCCCCCAAGGTTTATAGTGTCCGTTCCAGTGGAGGAGTTTGGCAGCTTTCACAAACTGATTGGAATAGCGGTTTCCAGCCCCAGTAGTGCCTGGAAAAACAAGATTTTATGATCTTATTTAAATTTATGTCATATCTGTTGTATTCAGTGTCAAAAGTCATTTGTGATTCACACTGACTCGATGCTTTTGCAACACATCCTCAAAACATCTCTTTTGAAGGAGCAGCTCAGTGTTTTGGGAAGTACAGTGGCTTGCGAAACTATTTGGCCCCCTTGAACTTTGTGACCTTTTGACACATTTCAGGCTTCAAACATAAAGATATAAAACTGTAATTTTTTGTGAAGAAACAACAACAAGTGGGACACAATCATGAAGTGGAACAAAATTTATTGGATATTTTTAACTTTTTTAACAAATAAAAAATGAAAAATTGGGTGTGCAAAATCATTCAGCCCCATTGAGTTAATACTTTGTAGCGCCACCTTTTGCTGCGATTACAGCTGCAAGTCGCTTGGGGTATGTCTCTATCAGTTTTGTACATCGAGAAACTGATATTTTTGCCCATTCCTCCTTGCAAAACAGCTCGAGCTCAGTGAGGTTGGATGGAGAGCGTTTGTGAACAGCAGTTTTCAGTTCTTTCCACAGATTCTCAATTGGATTGAGGTCTGGACTTTGACTTGGCCATTCTAACACCTTGATATGTTTTTTGGTGAACCATTCCATTGTAGCTTTTGCTTTATGTTTTGGATCATTGTCTTGTTGGAAGACAAATCTCCGTCCCAGTCTCAGGTCTTTTGCGGACTCCATCAGGTTTTCTTCCAGAATGGTCCTGTATTTGGCTCCATCCATCTTCCCATCAATTTTAACCATCTTCCCTGTCCCTGCTGAAGAAAAGCAGGCCCAAACCATGATGCTGCCACCACCATGTTTGACAGTGGGGATGGTGTGTTGAGGGTGATGAGCTGTGCTGCTTTTACGCCAAACATAACGTCTTGCATTGTTGCCAAAAAGTTCGATTTTGGTCTCATCTGACCAGAGCACCTTCTTCCACATGTTTGGTGTGTCTCCCAGGTGGCTTGTGGCAAACTTTAAACGACACTTTTTATGGATATCTTTAAGAAATGGCTTCCTTCTTGCCACTCTTCCATAAAGGCCAGATTTGTGCAGTATACGACTGATTGTTGTCCTATGGACAGATTCTCCCACCTCAGCTGTAGACCTCTGCAGTTCATCCAGAGTGATCATGGGCCTCTTGGCTGCATCTCTGATCAGTCTTCTCCTTGTATGAGCTGAAAGTTTAGGGGGACGGCCAGATCTTGGTAGATTTGCAGTGGTCTGATACTCCTTCCATTTCAATATTATTGCTTGCACAGTGCTCCTTGGGATGTTTAAAGCTTGGGAAATCTTTTTGTATCCAAATCCAGCTTTAAACTTCTCCACAACAGTATCTCGGACCTGCCTGGTGTGTTCCTTGTTCTTCATGATGCTCTCTGCGCTTTAAACAGACCTCTGAGACTATCACAGTGCAGGTGCATTTATACAGAGACTTGATTACACACAGGTGGATTCCATTTATCATCATTAGTCATTTAGGTCAACATTGAATCATTCAGAGATCCTCACTGAACTTCTGGACAGAGTTTGCTGCACTGAAAGTAAAGGGGCTGAATAATTTTGCACGCCCAATTTTTCGTTTTTTTATTTGTTAAAAAAGTTTAAAATATCCAATAAAGTGTGTTCCACTTCATGATTGTGTCCCACTTGTTGTTGATTCTTCACAAGAAATTACAGTTTTATATCTTTATGTTTGAAGCCTGAAATGTGGAAAAAGGTCACAAAGTTCAAGGGGGCCAAATAGTTTCGCAAGCCACTGTAAGCTTATTCACTTTCTTGCACTGCTTTCATATTTGTCTATTAAATACGAAGCAAAAGCCAGGTGCTTGGCTTATGGCTGGTGACATGGGGAAATACTGAACCATTTCTTTAAAAACCATTGTGGAAATGCATTTGTGGAAGTATCACACAGAGCTCCTTGTGAGACAATAATGGTTCTGGATAGCCCATGTGTACATTCAGACGTATTATCGTTTGCCATTAGCAGAACTCACCAAGGTGCCTGACGTGCCACATGGGGTCGATGGTGGAGTGACGTTTGTAGAAAACAATGAGGAGTGGGGGGGTGGTGACACTCTCTGCCAGCGTCTTGCTGTACAGATCCTCCCTGAGGAAACCAATAAATTCAGCTTATCATAAACAGAAAGAGTCACTATATGACAAGTTTTGTTCGGTTAGAGTGAAATAGATGCAAAATCCAGATTTTTGCCTTCAGTGTGGGTATTTTTAACAGGAACAACTGCCTCATACTCTCCCATATTTTCACCAGCCTGAGTGACGTACTGCTTGTTAAGCTCCATCCAGTGCTCCAGCTGTCCGGTGATGTTCTGGTTCCTCCACTCAGTCAGGTTGGCGATGATGACCCCAGGATTGAAGGAGCAGGTGTTGGCCCTCATTCCCAGCTTCTTGACTGCTTCCTTTTTGAAATCCAGGAAACCTATATAGTTGTTCTATTGCAAAAAAAAAAATAATAATTATGTTAAAGATATATAATGATATATTTTTTAGATAGATGAAAAAGTCAGCTTGTGCAAGAAATGCCCACCTGATTTCCAGCCCCTCGAACGATGCCCTTAGCAGATGCTGAATCACAGTCATCTGAAAAGGCAGCTGCGTGTCCTGGTTTGAGGTTGGTTTCATATAACTCCTGAATGTCCCCTGAGATCCAAGAGAAGAGGCAAAATCATTCATTAAGCCCCTTCTAAAGAACTTTTTGGTCCTACTCATGAAACACGTGTAGTCAATGAAACGGTGCATGGAAAACAATTTTTCATGAATGAAAAGCTGCTTAACACTAAAGGCAACTCTCTTCCTTTATCGTGGTGTCTTACCTTGTACAATGACATCGTCATCCAAATAAATGGCTTTCTCTGCCTCAGGTATGTATACGGGTAGATAAAACCTGACAAAAGTCAACTGAGAAACAAGTCATTTAATTAAAATTTGGAAGAGATGAACATGGGTGAAGAGAAACATGAACAGTTATGCTAACAGTCATTCCAGTCCAGTAACATTTTGTCATCTCACCGGTCTTGCAGCCTCCAGCGTTTGTGGATCTTTAGATATTTTCCCATTGAGGAACTCAGGCTTGAAAATGACTATCTTGTATTTGACATCCCTTAGCTTTGTCTTACTGAGCCACACTCTGTTAGTAAAACAAAGAAAAAAAGTGTCAGACAGGCATTACTTACATTAAATATGATTAACATGTCACAAATTTCTCTTAGCTTGGGTAGAGACATGTAGACCTGCGTTAATATGCCCAAGTCAGTATGTGGTGTGCATGAAATAGCATGACAGACTTGCTTCATGCTTCAGTGTCTTACTTTAGGTGATCCACGGTGTCATTCAGGGTAACAATGGTGAAAGCTACACTGGCTTTACTGTTTTGGTAGATGCTGTTCATGGCAGCAACCACAGCGCCAAGTCTTTCTTCAGCAGCTGTAATGAGGACAGGGATCTCCTCTCCTTTCCTCGCCGCCTCTAGTCTGATGTCTGGAGACAACTCGGATTCAAAGGGAAGAATCATGCCTGCATCTGGATAAGGACACATTTTGGGTTTCATGGCTTCCTTTTAATACACTGGATTTATCAGATGCGTCCACAACCACAATACACTAGATATTCTGAGGAAATAAAATTGCACATGTAAGTACAGAGCAGCTGACACGCAGTATACATCCCCAGTACAAAGATAAAGATACCTGGGTTTTCTTTGTGTAAAAAGTCACTGAGGCTGAGAAGATTTCGTTGAACTATGATTAGGAAGGCCACAGCCAGCAGCACAAGGATGACCACGTTTACTGAAAGGCATAGTAAAGAGTTCATGTTAATAATAAATGGAAAACAGCATGTGGAAACTGTGAAACATTTGCTGGGAAGTGATGTTAGAGGTACATGGCAGTGACTCTCCCGTTGTCCTCTACTGGTTTATTTTTTTGGCTGTTGTTTTCAATTCATACTGTCCCATCTAGACATAATGTTTCAGAGATGCAAAGAAGCAACGGCTTAATCCAAAGTGACTCACCTCTCCTCAGCGTCATGACAACGGCCTCATCCGTCCCTCCAGCACAACTGAAAATATCCAAACAAAAACCACTAAATATCTAAACGCTGACCAAAGCACAGCTTGAAATGATGCAGCTGGTTAGCTAAAGAGGACTGAGGGGAAACACGAATTGCTGCTGCAACACTGTGTGGCGACCGCGTAAAATCACAACGGAGCCGCCAGCAAACTACTGACTTTTAAATTTGTTCATATGCTAAAATTTGAAACACATAAAGTGCAGGTGAAATCAGCTCTTGAAGAGAAACCTGGCAGGCAGCGAAAGTAATGCACGCTACAGCCAAACTGCCAACTCAACAGCAACAAGTTTATCCTCAATCACATTTGCACGTAGTAATAGACGCCCATGCATTTGCCTGATTATAAATTTGCATCAACATGCTATTTTCAGTGTATAAGAAAATAATTAAGTGAGTTAAATTTAATATGTGTATATGATTTTATGACTGAACATACCAGGTTAAAAACTGTAAGCGTAAAATATATTAACTAAAGATAACTATACATATTGACGGGCATTTAATCGGGCACAGCTTTGCACTAATACCAAGTCAAATTTGTCAACAGCTGGTGGCACTTTACCCCATCCTCATTGTTTATAGATATGTGTACCTGCGCAGCTAACACGAGTTATAGCACTCAGGAATAGACGGACGGGTCCTTTGCAACACGACGTATCTTTTTGAAACCGGAAGTCGAAGTTGCTTCGGTTTGCATCCGGTTCTCTCTATTTGTGCTTGTTCGTTCGGAAAGATGCTGTCTATATTCAAGTCCATTCCCACGCACATGGTAATTATTAGCTTATTGTTTGTGGAGCTGGTTCGCAATTATAGACATTCGTTCATGCTTTTATATCAAGTTAAAGTTAATTCCTAGCCAGTGTGTGCAGTCGTTGACGTTAGCTTACACTGGTAACAGCTGCTAGCTTACATTATGATATCCTGCGGAGGCAGAACCAGCCAAGTTGTTTGATCCATTGTAACTTTTGTCAGAGTCACATATCAAATACGAAGTTAACTCAAGTCACCAGTTTAGTTACTTGCTCATATTGTGATTAGCTACTGTATATTGCAAGTTGTTGAGCAGTGTTACCTTGTTGTTGTCTGTTACATCGTTTTTATTTACTCCAGTGTTATTTAACCTGTTCCTATGTTAAATACAAAAGATATCAGGTAACAGCCAAGTTTTACGTTGCACAGGTCGACTCACTTCCTTCCTTACCTCAACGTGAATTGATTTTGTGTTGTTATTCTGTCTGTTTACGTTGCCTGTATGATCTCGCTTCCCTCATGTCACAGGATTATAAAGGCCAGAAGCTGGCTGAACAGATTTTCCAAGGAATAATACTCATCTCAGCGGTAACTAACAATGTCATTACAAAATAACAATTAAAAACATCATGCTACAGGACCATAGCTCTGTTGCCTGTAGTCAGATTCACTGATGCATCATCTTTCCAGGTGATTGGATTCGTGTATGGTCTGATCATCGAGCAGTTTGGGTGGACAGTATACATTGTCTTGGCCGGTTTTGCTGTCTCCTGTGTAGTAAGTTTTTTTGTTTGTTTTGTTTAGCGTTGTTGCCTGCTTTATTTGTGGGAAGGAATAAAACATAGACACACTGTGAACCCAAGATAACTGAATGTTTGCACTGCAGACCTTTTTGACATTTCATAGATGGAAACTTAAGTATAAATGATTGCTGCTACATTTCATTTTGAGGAGGTCCTGCTAATGTGCGTGCATGCTGGTCAGTGATACTGGGACACTGAGCCATCGTTACTGTTATTCACCTGTGTGTTTCCTGCTGTGGCAAAATGTCTGCAGTGCCACAAACAGGCCTCTGCTATTGGACCCTTGTCTGTCTACACAGCCAGCATTATGTAATTTGTTCTGTGTCTGTCCTTTAGTTGACGCTGCCTCCATGGCCTATGTACAGACAGAATCCTCTATCCTGGCAGCCAGCCATACCAGAGACAGGTGGGGAGTCCAGCCAGAAACCCCAGGAAAGTCTCAAGAAGAAGAAGCACAAATAACTCAGAACTATAACTGCCTAGCTGTTAATACATCCTTTTATAGTGGAAATTATTTCGAATTTTGTCTTGCAGTTCACATTTGAATGATCTGTAAGGAAAACGTTCATTACATCATTACAGTGTTTATCGCTCAACAATGAAACACTTTTGTGTCCAAATAATAAACATCTGATACTGTCTGTGTTTTATAAATGGGCTGTTTGATTTGTATGAAGATTTATTTGGCAGTGTGTTATTGTGCAAAGACATTTTCTTTTTTTAATGAATGGAAAATAAGTTAAAAAAAACAGTTTTATTTATTAGAAAACAATCAGATGTTAATATCTACATTATTCTACATTACATTATTTTGTGATAAAGAAAATACAGCAGCAGAAATGAGATATAGTGTCTTCAAACATACAGCATTAGTAAAATGATTACTGAAATTCTGTCCAGCATTATAAATAAATGAGTATCCACTACAGAAAATAGGAAAGACAAGTGCTTGAACATGACTCAGAAGCTTTGCATAGACATCCTGAAAATTATAGAAATAATTACAAATTAAAAATAAAAAAACTTTACACATTTACAGTATTTCCTGCAAGGGGGCAGTTGCAAAGTCGCTGCTCTATGACAGAAGATGCAAGCACAAATGATCATTTGCATGCAAGGAGGAGGAAGAGAGTGACCACACAACTCAACCAGGGTTGTCTGTTGGCAGGAAACGAATTCATCTTCATGAGTATTGACCGGTTTTCAGTTCAGTACAACTTTCTACTTGAAAACTGAGACATTTCTTCCAAATGCAAAGTTTCCTGTTACACAAAATCTGTTAAGATGATTCTGTCTTGTGACCAAATTTTCTGGTGTCACAGAAATGCAAATATGTGTGGTCCCTTACATCCAGTGTTTTCTTTAAACCTTGAAGGCAATATCCTCAAAGAATTTCAGCTGCCTCACCATCACAGCATACGCTTGGTACTTTTCATCCCCCATCTGGTCACGAAGGTACAGCTGCAGTGAGAAAAAGGGATGCCAACTGTGACCATTTTCTAAACTGTGGAAAGGTTGAAATAACTGCTTGAGTAATACACAAACTGGATTTTGAATTTTGCACATGAATTGATTACATCGTGCCTGGACAATTTCAGCTATTCCAAAGGTGTGATATGAAAGTAACATCACACCAGTTGATCTAAAAGTTCATTTTTGAACAATGAAGTCAGTCTAACTATCGTGAATAAACACTGCGTGTCTGTGTTTATTTGTTACAGAATTCGTGAAGAACATATCTGATGAATGTATTGACCAAACTGACCAATGCATTAGAAAAATGTGTATGATTTGTTGTGATGCGTTTCACTTTAAAATCATACTTCTCGTTTGTTCTCGTCCTCCTCCTCCATGATTTCCAGGACTTTGTCCAGCAGCTTGACCCCCAGGCCCTTCACCACATCTGTCCTCAGGTGTTCTATGGCTCTCCTTATCTTGGCTGGACGAGACGTGGAGCCTTTTGGAGAGTCAAACTGGTTAAACACGAGGAAGCTCCAAAATGGCAGCCTGATGACAATAGTTTGATCAAAGTGTCTAACCTATTGGTATTTCACCAAGCGACAGGTTCTCTGCTTCCTCTCGAGCCTTCCCATGAAGCATCAGGGTGTCTCTGTACTTCCTGTTCAGTTTAAATTCTGGCAACGCAGTAGAGCCAGATCTATCTTTGTCCACCTTACTCACACTGTCTCCAATATCCATTCCTAAAGTTTGGGTCATCATATGGACTAAATCCTGCATGTCGTTGGATTCCATCTTTCTGCAGATGACCCATAAGTCAAAAATGACACAGCAAACATGTTAACAGACTTTCCAGAACTAAATATATAAACAGTAAGGCAGTATGGCGCTCACCTCTCCCTGCTGTCTCCTTCTGAACGTTCTGTAGAACTTGTGGATGAGCTGCACTCATCTTCGTCTGACCTCTGCTTCGGCAACTTACCCTGCTATAATCAAACACCCGACTGTTGTGACACAACTTTTGACACAGACTTCTGTGTTAAGGCCAATGCAGTGTTTAGTCACACAAGGCACATCGAAAAGTTCCCTGCTGTTTCTTTTTAATGACTGTACAAAGTACAAGTGAATGTCACAGCGATGGGGTGTCTGTACCTTACTGCTGGTCCCTGTGGTAATGTCTGAAACGGATCTGGTAACTGGGACACTGTAGTGCTCCTCCTTAACGGAAGTGACATCATAAGATGCCCTTCTTAAAACACCTGTGGCAAGAAAAGAAAAAATACCAACTATTGCTTTTTTTCTTTTAATAGAGCTGTAATAATGTAAATAATATTTCACCTAAAATGAGCACACATTTGTTTCCTGTTGCTCTTAAGTGTATACATGTGTAAACAAGTGCATTTTCTGGGATTACTGTTTTCTGTTTATTTTTCATTGCTTCATTCACACCACCTATAACTTTAGTTTTGCTGTTTCTGGTTTCAGTTAGAAAAAGACAGCGAGTACCTGATTGGCTGGCACTCTCCTGAGACTGCCTCAGTCTTCTCCTCTCTCTGGCAGACAGAGGACGATCCTGAAAATTGAACATTTTAACTGCTGACTTCAGCAAGAACAGACCAACATGTAAAAATAAAATAGGCTTGAGCACATAATAATTTAGGTCAGAAACAATGTTTGAATATTAATATGTACTCTACTCGACTTTCAAAATAAAATTACATAAACTATGGTCTCTATTGATTTACACGTATACTTACTTATTTCACCAACATAGGCTTTGTAGTGATGTGGGTGTTAAAGCGTGTGAGTGGAGGAGTATTCTCACCAGTGGCAGTGCTAAGAACCCATCTTTACAGGAACTAACTGACGTGGAGGCTGCAGCTGCACTGACTTTCTTGATCTCTGTGCCTCTCTGCCTGCTCCTCTTCTTCCCCTCCACAGCTACGCTTTCAACGGGAGGTGGAGGTAAAGGTCTAGGAGCAGCCACCTTGGAAGAACAGAAGGCACAACAAAAGGTTAATAAAAATTAAGATAAAAAATAAAGAATGATTTAATCAACTTCAGTGACCGTGTTTACCTTGTTCTGATCCGCATGTGTGCGTTTTATGTCCCTTCCTCCGTGTTGCTGTGATACACCAGATTCAGATAATAAGTACAAGGGGGGTTGGCAGGGAGTGGTCAGACCCGGCTTACTGGCTGGTAAAGAAGACTCCTCCTGAACCTGCTCCTGAACAGACACAATTGACAAAAATCTTCCCAGAATAGAAGAAAAGCTTCCTCTAGCATCTGTCAATGAATGTTAGCATTGCCACACAGTCAGCTTATGGGCTTCATTCTGACAAGAGTTCACAGAGCGAGTACAATAATTGTAATGCTCACCGGTGTTGGAGGGAAAGGCTCTAACAGCTTTTCAGTAGATTCTAGGCTCTCCTGCAAAGAAACATATTAACCCACGAAATCAAATACTTCATAAGAAAACAACAGAAATACTCCTCTATTGATAAAAGCACTTACGTGGATGTCTGAGGTATGATCTTGTGTCGGAGCTCCCTTAAGAAGGGTAACAGTGTCATATTTATTGTCTATGTTTACCTCCACAACCACTCCACTGTGTGCAGATTTCCTCTCAGGGACAGAAAAAGTAGCCTCTTGGTTCTGCATGTCAGCCTCTTTAAGTAATTCCAAGGTATCATCCTTATCATCCACATCAGACATCTGCTTCTCTCCGCAGACAGAAAATGTATCCCTGGGGTCTGGTGAAGCCTGTGGATGAATGTCTAACAATCCATTGGTTGCCTTCGTCTTGTCTGCGCCCCTACTGCCAACACCTGATACAGACTTCACAGGAGGTTTAACGGGGGACGGAGGGGGAGAGGGATCTGGTTTCCCTCTTCTTTTGCTGTCTTTGTACACACTGTGAGTCACAGGTTCATCACCTGCCCGAGGGTGTGACACATGTGACTGGGGCCCCTGAAACTGCCTCTTCATCAGCTCCTCATCCTGCTGCGGCTTGATATCAACGTTAATGTTGCTGACAGTTACCAGGGATACGATGCTGGCTTTGAGAGTATCAGGTGAGGAGGGTTTGGGTGGCTGAGGTGTTTGGACTGGAGTGCAGTCGATGACGACATTTCCAAGTTTATGTTGTTGTGATTTCTCTTCTTTCTGAGGAAGAAGAGGAAAAAAAAACGAAAACCATAATAAACACTCACAATTCCCTGCCTGACACCAGAATCATCATCATTATTATTATTATTATTGTTGTGAGTCCCATATCCCTCAAAAAGGAATAAAAACGGAAAGATTAATTGGCTGAACAAATGCTCTGTTTTACTAATTTTACTACATATTACGTTCTGCCAGACAAGAAACTTGATATAAACTTTATATATTTTTCTCAGGATACAAACGCAGTAGAATTCAATACAACAGACAAGCAAATGCACATGGTATGTTAACCGACAGTTTTCATAAGATGGTATATCACAGCAAACCTAACTGAGAATAAACTTACAATAATGTAACCTACTGAGGAACGGTTATAGCGACTTAGAAAAAACTTGATGTGATGAATATTACACATTTTCTATTGATTCTGTGTCAAAATAAAAATGTCCGAAAGGTATTTACGACACTTGCTTGCTGGTTTCACTTTACTAGAGTGAAAAATTGTACCAGTTTTAACTTTTTATTGCAAAAAAAGCAAATAAATTAAATCAATTCATTAAATGTCCCAGGCACATTTATTTAGTGTAGAAATATCAATACCAGCTTGTATGTCACAAGTATTACAGCTGAATTATCTGTGTCATCCAGCCTTATTATTCTGCAGTCACTCACCCGTTTCACCTTAGCCAGAGGTTCAGGCTGTGGACTTCTCTCGGGTTTTGGCTGAGACGACACCACAGACGGCGTGCCGCTGGCTCTGCAATCACCACTGCCACCCACAGCTTTCTTTCTTGACTTGGCAGTTTTTCTGGTAAGAAAAAAACAGAGCAAAAATTAACATCTAAGAATATTACATCACTGAATGTAATGATAGCAGCCCATTGTGGCAGAAAGGCAACCAAACAGGAAGGATAGAAATGTATAAATGAATATATACATAAATATAGATGATTATTCCAACTGATGTACAGAGAGATATACAGAGAAAAATACAGCAAACAACAAGGTTTGTTTTTAAGTTTTCTGCATGAAGTAAAGGTTTTTAAGAAATTAGAAATAACAGCAAGGCGATCAGCTTTCAATGCCACCTACTCTTTAGTGGCCTCAAGGAACAAGGCAATTTGTCGTTTGATGTAGGGCTGCCGGAGGATAAGTTTGACATCAGGCCTGTCTTCAGGTCTCTTACACAACATGCTCTTGATCAGTTCTCCTAGCTGGGGATCATACCTACTGGGCATCTGTGGCAGCTGATGAGAAGCCCGGAGAAAAACATTAGAAATTACTGTGAAACTTCTTTGCCAGAAATGATATTTCTAGGTTTTTATATTCCCAAATTCAATCTGTTCATGGAGCTAAACTCTTCTGACAGCATCATGAGATAACAGACAAATTCAGACTCAGACCAATACACAAATCTGTTTACAAAAACAATGATCACCTGGAAAGAGTAAATGATTTAATAAGCATAAAACTACTTGTCCTTAACAGTATCTAAGAAAAACTATGCGAATAAATGAAACTCACCTTTCCTTCTACAATACGATAGACCAGTGAGTTCATGTCCTTCGCATTGAAGGCATGTTTCAGTGTGGACATTTCATACACACAGCAACCCAGGGCCCATACATCTGACTGAGGGGAAAGAAACCCATCCATTTGTAAAGCACTTCCTATGATCATTCACAAATAAAACTACACATAAGAAAAGTAGACAACCAAATTACCTTGTGGTTGTAGGGTTTATTAGAGAAGAGCTCTGGACTCATGTAGTAAGGGGTCCCTATAAGTGTGCTGGCCATATCATTCTGGTTCTCCAATACGCGAGCAATGCCAAGGTCCCCGACTTTGATGATGTTGGTCTTTGTCAGGAAGATATTCTGTGTTTTCAGGTCTCGGTGAAGAATGTTTCTCTCATGCAGGTACTGTAAAGTGAAAACAACAGTCACTTCAGATGCATCCGTACCTGTATAATGAAAACAAACTGTGCCTGACCCTCGCACAGCCTTCACTTTTAATCTCACAACATACCTGGAGTGCCATGGCTATCTGGACAAACCACTCCACCACCTGCCTCTCAGGTAAGAGTTCGCCCTTTTGCTGTTTGAGTCGATGATAAAGGTCACCGCCTTCACAAAAACCCATCACAATGTACAGCTGGCAGTCATCTCCTTCCCAAGACTCCCTGTATGTCACTATGTTAGGATGTCGCAGCTGAGACAAAAGCTGCGCCTCCTGCTCGGCAGCACGTCGCTCCCGCTTGGAGGAGGTGATTAAATTCAGCTTCTTAATAACATACTGGGGGGGGGGGGGGGGAGAAAATGCAAATTAATAAAAAAAATAATAGTTCTTAAAAAAATCTTATGCTATACTTGTGAACATGAACAAATTAAGAAACCAAAGTGATGGGAACCAAACATGTGCAGTCACAATAAGCTGGAAAAACAACAGCAGTTTTGGTTCACATTTGCATAGTTACAGTATATACCAAAATGTAATGCATGTTAAACGGAATCTAAGTGATGCACATGCGTATGAGTACTCTTTGAACCATGAAACAGGAGGAGTAAAATAAAACATTCTTGCAACTTCTTAACGTCAGACAGGTTCAGTTAAACTGTTCCTGTTGTCCTGAACCCTTCAGTGACTCTTTGAGGACCATCGCAGACAGGAATCAACTTGTATCAGCTTTTAAACAGAGTATTACTACCTGTAAAAAAAAATCACATTATCAAACGTATGTCCTTTTCGTTCCGTCTTCCGTCCACTGATGGTGTTAAAATTATTATTAAAATAAAATAGCCAGGTTCCTAAATCTCAACAAAACGTAAAAGAGCGTAGCCAAATCGGTTTAGCCGACTTTAGCTAACTTTAAGCTAGTTGATCCTCAGCAAAATCTTTGCAGCCGCAAGCCAAAAATGTCATTTTGTTAAAGCTATACGTTGTTTATTTTAAGTGGTGTTGGGCTCTATTGAATTTCATACATACACACATACTCTCACCTGTTTTCGGTCTGTTTTGTGTTTCACCAAGTTCACCTCCCCGTAGCTCCCCTTCCCAACGACCCTGATGAAAATGTAATTATTCATCATTCTTCAAAATGCTTCATAACGCGACATGGACCGCTGGAACGTTACACGACAGTCTCAACAATAATAACGCTTTTACTTCGTCCCATATTCCAGCTGCAGATGGGAGATAAACAACTGAAATCTGACTGGAAAACTTCGCACTAGTTAGCTCAGTGCCAGCGACGAGATTTTGAAAACACAGGAAATCTGCAGCAGTCGATAGTTTTCGTCACTAGGCAACTGGCTACTAACGGCCGACGACGGAGAGAGGGTCAGAGTGGACCAAAAACACGGCGCCGTCTAAAGCACAGCGCCACCTAGCGTCTGCTTGTGAAGACACCACCATGCAGCTGGAATGAGAGGCCATTCCTACTTGAGGTGTTCCTTAGTTACAAATATAAAAGCTTAAAGATTAAAATTCTTTTTTAGCCTAACATTTTTTCGGTGGGCCTTTCCTGGCCTGGAACTGCTGCATGTTAATTAAGGGATAGGCCTGTGTGTAACAGGTGTAAGAAATGTAATCATGCTACGTTTCATTTAGCCTACACACACAATGCCAGGCCCTGGAATTGGTACACACAAATGAGGAGTAACCTCCATTAATTAAAGTTATCTGTAAGCTACTTTTCCTTCCATGAAAACACAAGCATCTTAAGCTAATGGAAATAGAGAAAATTTGTTTTACTGTATATAAAAAAAGTTACTCTTCTCAGGTCGCCAGTTTTGTTAATGGTGACTTAGGGGTAATACTCATTTTGTTTTGAATGATGATAATGGCGCTTTTCCCTTTTATTTACACTGGAAATGGAAGGTGAGCAGTTTGAGTAGTAGAACAGTTTGCTCCTCTTGCTTTACAAGAACAAAGTGGGCCTAATCTATGTTGTCTTTAAAACAGCAGCAACAAAAGCTTACACAAAAGAAGCAGCATACATCTGCAAAACTAAGCCTACTTCAAGAGTAACTTGTAAATAATGAAGATTAAAAAATGCATTTGCACTGAAAATGTTTTGAGATGTTTAAAGAGAAAAAAAGCAATAATAGCTGAGCTTAAATGTTTGTGGTTGTATCTATTTTTACCAAAGGTGAGACATTTTTCATTTGGTCATATGCAATCCACTAGGTGGCGCACTAGACCACCACACATAGTTTATCTAAATGGTGCGCACCTGCTTTATTCCAGGCTTCATCGTCACAAACAAAACAGTTAAAGTGGTCTGATGTTGGTTTTGTCCTGCTTTGAAACAAAGACATAAAGACACAACGCACATAAATTACCATTATATACTGTTATTATATACTGGATTGTGTAATATTATTATATTTTTTACTGTTATTCTTGTCACACATTGTTACTGTTACTATTATTAGCATCAGTATTATTACCATCATCTTGCCACTGCACTTTATATACCCACTTATCTTATCTTGTGTTTTTTTAAGTGTCCTTTAAGTGCATTTTTATTATATAAGTATGTATTGCTATTGTAATAGTTTTATTATTCAAATATACGGGACTTCTATGATAACCTAATTTCCCCTCGATGAATAAAGTCATCTATCTATCTATCTATCTATCTATCTATCTGTCTGTCTGTCTGTCTATCTGTCTGTCTGTCTGTCTGTCTTAAGGACCAATACATTGAATAATGAAACAAAACGAGGGGAATAACATGCGACGTGGACACAACGTTATAGATGTAAACGAAGCAACAAGTTAAGCAGTAAAACCCCCTAAGTGTCAAATAAAGTGTAGCTACTTTATTCAAACTCTAACATCTGTTTGCTGCTCCCACCAGCAGTCTACTACCGTAACAGACTGATGTTAGTAATGACAGCTAGTTAAATGGCTTCTCACTGTTTGTGCACCAGTGTTTATGTGGTTCAGAGGTCGAAAGATAAATCCTACACACACCTTGACTACTAAAGTTATGCTACAACCCGGACTAATTTTGCAGCTTTAAGTACCTGTCACTACTTTTAACGTACCTTTTTTTAAACCTTGTCACTTTAATTTATGTCTCAGCACATCGACCCACATCGCTTGCATGTGTACATAAACTTTCTCAATAAAGTTGAATGTGGCGAACAGCGTGAGCAGGGGTCACGTAATAAAACTCCTGCCAGAGCCACGCCAACTCAACGTCCGAGCCGCTTCATCAGAAGCACAGCACGGGGAGTCACGGGTGCAGAGAAGTGACCAATGCCGTAGCAGAACTGTTTACCTGCGCGCCGCAGCTCGGGCGGTGATTGGTCCGCTAGCCGTCCTGCCCCGAGGTGACGTCAGGAGGAACGCTGCTGGGGAGGTTGCCAAGTACAGATTCCGTGTGAGAGCAGAGCGCTCCGAGTTGAGGGGACAGACGGACGCTGAACACGGCTGTTGGACCTTGCTGTCTGCTTATTTTCAGGTAGGAAACGCTGCTGCCGCACTGCCGTAACTTAAACTTTTAATTCTGACTCTTACACAAAGGCTTGATAGATGTTAGAGCGTGGGTTCATCATACCCCCCCCCACCCGCCCCTTTTTTTGACAGCTCGTTTTCAGCCTGTGTTTATCAATGAGTCACGTTTGCTAACTTTAACTGGGGCTTTACGCCGTGTTATGAGGACCTTTCGTTTAGAGGGACTCTTGGAAGGAGATTTTATGACTTTAAAACTATATTTAGTTTTACTACAAGGCGGAGGGCTGTGGTGAACAACAATCGCACTCTCATTCACATCAGTGGGACCTGTTTGTAACTGAAGATGTGGTTTCGATGGTCCCTACTGACATTACACGCCTACTTCCATACAAACCAGTATAGCCAGCCTGCTCTGTGAATGAATGCAGTAAAGACAGGTTTATTCAGCATGACCTGATTATCCGCAAGTAACTCACTTATGTGTTGAGCCATCGTTCTGTCATTATTCATTTCCACAGCAGAAAAGCAGAAAGGTTTTCTCCAAAATATGATGTCATGTGTAATTTTTCACTTTTTTCCCATCATCTCTTATTTCTCCTTCCTTCTTTCTACTTCTCTCTCAACTCTCCCTTCCTCACACTCATCTCATCCCTTCTGTGTATGGGGTCTTGTAAGGAGAAGTCTGCTTATCAATTAATAAGCTCGCTTTGAGAGGAGATTTGTTGTGCGTCATTGACACCAGCTGACCAATCAGACTGCTGTCAGTAAATCTCTCAGTCAGCCAATGGGAGCATGGGGTTGATGGAGGGGGGGGCATGCAGTTTTTGGATAGGCACTATGACAAGCAGTTGACATCTGTTGAGGGAGTGATGGTGAGTATTAGTTGGATAGTGATGGATGAGTTAATAAACAGGGAACCACTAACTGCCTCTCCACTGCTCTCTCTCTCTCTCTCTCTCTGTCTACATTCATGCTGTTGGTACGCAGGGGAAAATAGCACTCACCCACCACTGCATCAGCCGTTTGACCTGATGAATCACTTTTATTCGTTCCAGTAAAATATGTGAATTGAGTTTTGTTGTGCTGGCTCCAGCCTCTCTGAGCTGCATTTCACCCCGGTCGATACACACCTTCGCACTTGTCTACAATTTCCTGTGATTTTCGAAGAGACAAGAAAGCCGTTAAGGTAAACAATAACAAGTGTTGAGCAACAAACAAGCATTGAAATACATTATACGCTTTGAAATGTCATCCGGTGCCCGGGCAGCTGCGTGTTTAAAAAAGACCGCTCAGCTTTGGTCTTAGGGCTTAGATTTCAAATTGTTGCTCTGGAAGCGGTGAACGATCAGATATGGCCGTGCCCCTGACCTAACTAAGCCCTGAAAAAGAAGCAGTCAAATGAAATCATTTCAGAAGCCATTTCCTGTGTAATGAATCTGCTTTAACAGGAATGCAGTCCTTTGGCACAGTCTCTGCCGTAACTCAGCAGCAGATTTCCCCACAGCTTGGAGCTGTGCCATAGACTGTCCGCCGAGATATGAGATAAGAGTAGTAAAGACGAGCCAAACTTAACAATTGTTTTTAAAGATGAGAGAATCAACTTGTTAGTGTGTTAGTTTGTTATCAACACTTTTGTAGACGGGCGAGCCACCCGCTGTTGAGAAAACAAACGGATTTGTCCAGAGATGTTAGCGATAATTAAACTTTAGATCTGATTTTAATTTAAGTTTGTCTGTTTTATTCTGTGTGTGTGTGTGTGCATGTGTGTGAGCGAAATGTTTTTACACCATTGCAAGTTAAATTTCACGTTCAAACCAACACGCTTTAACTACATGTCATTTCGTCGCCTTTAACTGTGTGTGTGTGTGTGTCTGTGTGTTTCTTCTGTCCACTGCACATCACAGGAATGGGAAACCAGTGAGTACAGCAACTCTCTTCTGTAAAACTTAAGCAAGGGTGAATGCTGCATGTCACAAAGTGCTCAGAGAACGTCGTTATGGTATTGTGCATCTCCCTATCTCAAGCCTCTTCAATCCAGTTGCTTCTTGGGTTTTGAGCAGCTTATCTTCACTCGCTGGCCAAACGTCATGTCTATCAGTGGACATGGAGGGGCTGTTTTTGTCCCTCACATGCTCAAACGATACCTGCATGTGTCTCTCCCCTCTACTCTCCCATGTTATTTTTCAAACTTGCCCTCATCTGTCCCCTGCGTGTCTCAAAGTTGAACCTTATTCTGCTGTTTATAGCATTCGTCTGTTTGGAAAACAGACCCGACCCCTTGCTCAGCTTTGTCTTCAATGTTCCAGTTGCTTGAAACATTTTTTTTTTTCTTTAAATGTTATGTTAAGTCACCTAATGTCAAACATATAAAGATGTTTGCGCAACTGAAGTGAGATTCAAGTGTTGTGACAGAGATTTACAGTAGGTGCATGCCGGTATTTCCTGGATACATGCTGGCTACCTGTGAATTTCAAAAATGAACACAACGAGTGAGGAGCTAAGGTTGATGCATTCATGGATTTTAAATAACTTTGATGTTCAATATCACCCATTCACAGTGCATGAATTAACATGAATTTCCATGAATCTCCATGTGAGCAAGGTGAGATGCTACAAACAGGCAGTATGTGAAAGGTGTTTTCACTCTTCCCCTGACTTCTCCGTTCTCGAAAATCGTCTTGTGCCTTTGCAGTTATTTTTCGCATAAAGGCTACCACTCTTTAAAGAGGACAACTGGGCGGGAGTAGTAACCTTTATGCTTTTTGATTTACGATCATTTTTATTTTCACTTGATCATTTGCAATCTTTCAGTTAATCATGGAGTCTGTAAAATGTTAAAAACTCTGTCACAGCTTACATGAGGGGGAGCTGGAGCCTATCCCAGCTGACTGAGGGCGAGAGGCGGGGTTCACCCTGGACTGGTCGCCAGTCAGTTGCAGGGCTGACACACAAAGACACACACACTCACATGTAGGGGAAATGTAGAGTAGCCAATTCACCTAATGTGCATCTTTTTGGGATTGTGGGAGGAAGGCGGAATATCCGGAGAAAACCCACGCAGGCACAGGCAGAACATGCAAACTCCACGCAGAAGGGCCCAGACCGGGATATAACATAACTTTTTAATTTAATTATTTCGAGGAGTAGCCTAAAAGTGTTTTGGGTTAGAATCAATTTGAAACAGAGAAAAGTAATCATATATTTGACCAGCTAATCAGTTAGTTTCAGCACTACAATCTCAATGGCTTTTATTCACAGGTAAGCTTTAGGAAGACTCACACATGAGAAGATATAAATATCAGCCTATCCTTTCCACAGAAAGTGTCCTGTGTTATTTTGTATTATGCATTGATCTACTACAGATCATTTTTCAGTAAAAACATTGGGGGAGGAATCATGCTCAGTCATGGATTCTCAGTTTCCACATAAGAAGGCTGGTGTCAAGTTGTAACATGTAGTCAGGAATAGAGTTACATTCTACTTTGTATTGTCTGTCTGTCCCCTACAGTACTTATTAGACTACTGGAGGAGAGCTGAGGCCTCTCCTCCAGATTTACCAGCAGAACATCTGCACACATTTGACTGAACTTCCTCGTACTGCTTCCTCTAAGCACATTACTTTGCATGCTGCTTTTTCATGCCCAATTTAGAAATACTTCCTATTACTTCATTTGCTTTAAATGGCATGCAAAATGTAGAGGAAATGATGAATGACTCAGATATTAATTTAAATGTTCAACTGTATCTTTGCTCCTGGTAGTTTGTGTTACACTGTTCGGTAGGTTTTTATATGTCGCTCCAATCTCAAATTGAAAACGGTGGTGAGAGTACCCAGGCCTGTGATCACATGGACGCATAACTGATGAGTTGTGCTGTATGCAGTGTATACCTGATCAGGCTATATCATTTTTCACTGCTTCCTGGATGTGATATCTGCTCCTAATCCATATCCAATAACCACACATTGGATGCTTTTGTTTTTCTTTTATATTTTTTTTAAGTAAAGGCCACACATAGCAAACTGCAGCCAGCCACTGAAGTAACCACAATGATTTCCACCTTAGCTGCCACTTGCCATTAGACACTGAAGCAATTTAGACTCTCAGATACCATGGCAGCTCCTTTGGGTTTCCATGACAACAGGTATGAAGCCGATTTCTGACATTAGTGAAGGCAGCAAGAGGGCCACCGTACTGTGTGTGCATGTGTGCCTGTGCACATGCATAAGATGTGGCACACATGTGAATCGATAAATATATACTCGTTTGTGTATTAATCAGTGGCTGCACCTGAATGCAGCGAGAAGAGGCCACGTTCTGTTAACATTTATTCTCAGATAACCGCAGCCTTAAGCCTTCCCCTGCCTGTCACTTGATGCCACTCACACACAATTCAGCGTTTGAATGAGCTGACTTTGAACTGATAGGGAGATGATTAACTGTGTGATTATATTGTTTTTAACATAATGGCTCTTGTACAATCCAGAGCAATGTGTTACATCATCTCATGTGCGCAGACAGACTGTGAAGTTGCCAGGCGGGCAGCACGAACAGAGGAGGAGTGAGGCATGCCGATATGAACGGAGCTATTTTAGTCCTCCAGGTCTTGAATTAAAGGCACTTTGTGGGTTCACATGATGATAGCAGTGACAGCAGGGCTCTCTGTGATCACCTCCCCTCTTGACAGTGTGGTGAAGACAAACATCTGAATGTTTGCTTCCCTTGAGAAATAAGTGACAAAGAATCAACTTTCTTTGTGTGTTTTCCTACCTCTTAAAGGTAGGAGTGTTTTTATACTCTTTATCTTGAATGTTTGATTTGGCCCAGTTTGGGAACATCTCATTTAAACATGAACATTACACAAAGTCAGTAAAGTCACACCCATGCACGCATTACAGATAAACTGGCATTTTATATATAAGCTTCTGAGTTTTAGTTCTTCGCTGCAGTGTGCTTCCCCTGATTGATTTTAAAGTTTCAGTTGTACCGCTGTGAGTTTGACTTTACTGTAGGTACACCAAAGTGAGCTCCAAGGAAAATTGTTTTCTGTTAATAGGAACGTGTCAACTTGATTTATGTGACCTGGGTCCACAGCCAGGGTTTTATGCTGCACTGTGGTGTAGTGGAAGTCCTATACAGCGACAGTCAGGTCACTGAAGTGAAACCATAGTTAACTTATTAACCTAGTAGATATCGACCTTGACTTTTAGCACTCTACCATGAATCTCGCTTCTGTTCATTACAAAGATATTTGAACTTACGTAACTTTTCACGAAATATCTTAATAAAATGAAACGCTGAGCCTGATCCCGTGTTGTGTCACGCACTTTACATTGTGTGTGAAAATTGTGTTAGACAGGAAGCAGGTTTTGTTGTGTTCTTACGTCACCTGAGACACACGCAACTGTCTATGTAACAGACTAACCAAAAGTTTGCAAGAGTATGTCTTTCCGGTTGTAATATTGTCAGTAAGTGACAAGTTTAGGGCAGTTCCTTACTTGCATCGTCATGTGATGTTTACCTGCTGGACGTCCTCCAGTACACCCGCAGGGCGAATGCAAACACCAACCCAAAGGAAAATATTTGCTACACAACAACATACCAGCTAGTTTTACACATGGTTATGGTAAAGTACTTTGAATTGGCAATGTATTTGAAAGATGCTTTATAAATAAACCTGCCTTACCTTAAAATAGAAGATATGTCAGAGGCATTACCATGCTTTGCATATTAACAGTATGTGATCAAAAGAGGCAGACGATGTAATAAATGCATTGATGCCAGCAGCAGGTGTGTATGGGGGGAGGCAGTTAAACTGTCGGCATTTATGAGTATCTCCTTCTTGTCCTCTTTTCCTTCACTAGTATTGTTTCTGACCGTAACAACAAGAAGATGCCACTGGGTGACGATTGCCATGCCTGGAAAAAGAAGACTGCAGATGTGAAGGATCAGTATGACTTCAAAGAGGTCCTGGGAACGTAAGTGTGTCAGCGCCAGTGGCAAAAACCCTTGTCTTTCATCTTTGTATGTTGGCTTTTTCACACTCTGGGAAACACTGCCATGATCTGATTAAAGGGTGTGCGTTTTTACATTTTTAATGAGGCATTTAATACGCATTTGTTAACCGTCCTTTCAGGTGGACAAAAAGACCGACAATTTGCATATGTTTTGTTTCTGATCCAGGTGCTTTTGTATAGATTGAATCTTTTAAAATTATCATGCAAGTATTTGTGCAGATAATTTTTGCTGCTAAATGACTGTATAGACCATATTTGGTACGGAGTGATTGGCTGTGAATGTATTACTGTGCTTTTAGCCTTCTAACAAGGTTTTGGCGTATTCTGTAAATGTGTAACTGCTCCATGTATTTTTATGCTGGGCTGTTCCTGTTAGTGTCCTTGGATAAACATCTTAATTGGACCATAACAGGCTCTAATGTGAACCTGATATGGTGCAAGCAACACACATGTATGTGGCCAGGTTTGCACTAACTATGTGAGTGCAAAGCCAGCAGTAGCATAAATGCTGTTTTTCCTCAGGCCACGTTTTGCACCTTTATGTCTGGTGATTTCATGGCTCTAAACAAATTTGCTTATGTCAAGGTAAGTGGAGAGGCATGGATGAGTTTGTATTCATTCAGATCAGGTTGTGTAGTGCACTTTGGTATTTGTTTTACACATGCATTCATGGATTCTCAGACCACCTTGTTTTGCTTCAGTGGACAAATACAAAGTCTTACACTAACGCTTTTAAAATATATGTGACAATTTAAAAACACATTAAAAGAAAACTGTATGAAAAAACTGTACAATGAAGATTGTCTGTACAGACTGCCAATCTGTTTCCTAAGGGTAATTATATTTTCTTATATTATATTTTCTCTCAAGTGAGCAAAATGATTTGGGAGTGGTCGAGAGTGTGCAGTCTGATACATTAATCCTGCAGTAAGGTTTCAGTAATAGAGCAGTGTATCTCAGTGAAACTCATTTGTTGACACGGTCTCATCAGAACCCTGTTGATTTACCTCTCTGACACAGTGTCAACAAACCAGCCACAAAGCGTGACACTGAGAGGCTGGTATTCTGCTGCCTGCATGTAAATGAGTGTGGGCAGAACATTAGAAAACACCTCTTAAGGAAATGCAGTTCACACTGAAACAGCCCCAGTAAATAAACAGCCTCATAAATTACCACCAGAGTTGAGTCACCTCTGACACAAGGCTGATACACTTTACAAAGATGTGTGTTGTTGCTGGGCTGCTGTATTGTATTACTTTCAACTGCAGAGGTGTACTTCATAAACTGGTGACTCTGAATGACTTTACAGACTCAACACGGCTAGACCTGATTAATCAACAGTAATTATTAAAGCTAGGGAGCCTGAGAGAGCTTGACACAGTGCTCAGGGACAAATGAGGGGATACATCATCCACTATTGCATTGTTTTCCCATGAAGCTAAACCTGAATGATGTGTTTGTTAACTTGAAATCATTAACTAGCGCTCAAGTCAAACTTTTTAGTTGTGGTTTATTCAGTGGCAGTTAAACTACAAGCTAAACTACACATGCAAAGACACTTACAGTAATGAGTTTTACATAACATCAGTTCATCAGTTCCAGCTGCAGATTGTAACTTCTCTGTTTCTCACCGTGTTTATGTCTGTGTGCCTTGCAAGTGTGAGACGCATCGAGAGGGGGTGGGTCTGCTTTTTCACTATGAAGATTGAGTTTTATTTGTATTTTGATGGAGACATTTATTTGCTGCGGCAATCTTAATTTACAGTTTTGACTGCATAAAGGGGACTGCCTGGTGGCCTTAATGATTCCCCACTCAGGTTACAGTGCACTGAAACAAAGAGCCCTTCTCCCACAGCATGCTGGGAAGTAGATTTGTACAGTGAGACAGTAAGATTAGGTACAGTCACTGAATTTCAGTCCCATGTGTCCTGCTGCAGCAGCTTTTTGTATGCACAATGTTTTTTCTTTACGTGGTGAGATAAACATCATGTCTTGAACAGGCCAGGATTTTGAAATTTCAGATTTGTTTTTAAATTCTGACACGCAAAGTTTTCAGGCTTTTTATTTGACAGTGCTTCAATGTATGATAGTGCTTGTCTCGTTTAAATACTTTGAGGTTAAAGCCCATATCAGCTGTAGTATATACAGTGAAATACTGTTGGGGTGGGCTGCATTTGTGCTGTGTCTCCTTATTTTCTTGGTGAAGAATCTCTCTTAAACCTCTTAACTTTTGAGGACAATGTGTGTGCGTGTTTGTGTGTGTGCATGCATATGTGTGTGCTATCTGTTTATCTCAAAATGGTCATGCTCGCTTTTCAGATTGCCCAATGGCATGCACAGTGTCTGTAACTCGTTTGCTGTGTCCCTCAATCCCGACTTATAAGGCAGTCTGTTCTAGTATAGTCTATGCAAGGGAGCAGGAACACCATTCTGGTAGCTATACAGTACTCTTGTCCAAACCCAAAGTTCATTTGGCCCTTCCAACAACAGAGTGTATTTCATCGTCAAGACAGGACCATTTCTGTCCTTGTGAGGTCCTCCTCTTCTGCTGTCATCCCACAGTGAAACTTTTGCCCAGTTTTCCTAAATTGTCAGAAGCAATTTTTGTTCTCAAAGAAATTGCTCTTTAAATCCTACTAGTCTTTGTTTTATGATCCTTAATCATGGATGCCGTTGTCATAAGACTGGATGTTTATTTAAGGTGTCCTGAAGCGCCTTTTACATACACCCACATCCGTGTTAGTTCAGGATTAAGCTGCGTGAACACTTACTGAATCCAAGATGAAACTTAAGCCTGTTTCGTGAGTTTATGAAACCCTTCTTAGCCTCTTTAGCCCTCCTTAGTCACAAATACACAGAGGATAAAAAACTATTGTAAGCACTTAAAGAAAAGGACTTAAGATCTGTAGGAGTTTAACCACAGTGACAAACATTACCACCAAAATCAGTCATGACAGCTTGATGATCACTTATCTTTCAAGTCTGTATATCTCCTGTAAAGACTATGTAAATACTAGTGCTGCTGTAAGTTCAAAATGTTAGTTACTTTCAAGTTAATCCATGAAGTGTTTAAGGTGTTTTGCTAACAACCTACAAAGTGGGTTATTATGTACAGGTAAATATGGCAGTGGCACACCAAATTGAAGTTGTGTAAGTCCATACGCATAGCTGATTGGTGCATACATGATTATGTTTTCCCTTCCTTTCAGCTTCTCTCATTGTCATCCCTCCAGTTCTCCACCTGCCCCAGGTTTTGGTGCTGAGCTTGTTTATGGAGAGATCACCAGCTCACTGCATCACTCAGCTGTGTGCCACATTTATTTGCCATTGCTGGATTGTTGTCTTGGGAACAACAGGAAACACTTTCCATAATGGACTCAAACAGTCACTATGGAAACAAAGTTTTTGATTTGCTATTAATAATCCACTGCCTGGTGCATATGTGCCCATTGTGCTAGAGATAAACTCGCTCTCTCTTTTACAAGAAAACACAGAAAAAAATGACACACACATTTTTCTGTAAATGTGCTTATGTTTCCCCTCACTCGTATTTTTACCTTGAAGGAGATGCACTGCAGATCACATCATCAACAAATCGAATGCTTATCATGTATCATACAAAAAAGGCCATCATTTTACCCGTCCTGAACTAACACAAAAAAGTCCAATTAATAAATACAGAATATTGTACAGAATACCTCACAGGAGTATTATGTGTACTTTAAATACACATAATACTCTAATTCTTTGTGGCAAATCAGTGTAATTGATAAAAAGAGTTACTTCTTATTTATTGACCTCTTCATGCAAAGTGCATGTATTTCAGTGCAGAAACATGACAAATCATACACAAGTAGCACATGTCTGTCTTTAGTGACAAAAAATATTAACGATAGAGGGACTTTAATCCTTCTAGCTGTGGTATGTGAGTCTCCAGCTGCCGCCACATGTTTTTGTAATCAAAGCAGATGGGAATTAATAATGCACAAACAGGCAACGGCACTTTCACTGCAATCAACTCAAATCCTCTTTAGCCTTCATTCTTTTCTCATTTCTGTTACTTATGTTAATCTATTCCTCTCCCTCTCCCTCTCACACCCTTCCTCTCTGTCTCTCCCTCCCTCTCTCTCACTCTGTCTCTCTCTTCACACTTTTGTGTGTGTGTGTGTGTGTGTGTGTGTGTGTGTGTGTGTGTGTGTGTGTGTCTCTCTCTCTCTCCGTCCAACCCAGCCACAATCCCACATCCATGTTGTCAGAAATCCAGCCTCATTTTGGCTCCTCATCCCTGTCACCTGGTCTCACACTGTGTTTGCTTGGATGAGGGATCCCAGTGCGTCCTGCCACCATTTGATTTTTGTCTGAAATTAAAGCTTTAATGTTTCAGGAATCAGGTCACACAACTAAGCAAAAGACCAAATGACTGTTATTGTTAATAAGGTTCAGTAAAGACTCAAATAACAACCTACTCTTACAGCTGAATTGTTGGTAACATTAAAAACCTCAATGTATTATATTATTATTATATTATTGTATGCTTTATTTAAAAAATCTAGTGCTCTCCAGCATATGTTCACAGACTCCCTATTGTCTGGTAATTTTTACCAGAAAAAATCTGTCAGAGTCTATCATATGATCTCTCCGGACATAATGTTTGTTTGTTGAAATTAAATACCTGGTATTCACACTAAACACGAAATACATTTATTGCACAATTATATACAAAGTCAATTAATTAAATTAATTAAAATCAGTTAAAACCAGCTTGGAGGAAAAAACGTTGCTTGTGTCATAGGGCATTGCTGGCTTTGCTTCTCTGCTGAGACGCAGGAAGCTGTGGAGGATAGACGAGCAGAGCTGGAGCTTCTGGAGGAATAAACAGCCAGTCTCTGCTCTGATCCAGAGCTGTTTACCAGCGGGAAAAAGGCTCAGAGTTTACTTTTGTTAAACGTGGATTTATCGTCACTCACACTTGTGTCTGCAGCAGTGAGCGTGTAGGTGTAATTTAGACTACTGTAATTAGTCTCTTCATTTTTGTTGAAAGCTGAACAGGAGTTGAGGGGGGGCGGTTACTTCATGAACATACTGAGGAGTGAGGGGGGAAAAAGAAGGAACTGCTGGAGAGAAATAACCATTCTGACATTTCAATGGCTGCACATGTTCTCGTGCTGAGGGCAGCGAGGAGGAAATTCTCAGCACTTTCAGCCCAGACTGCATTGCAAAGCACAGGGGCTGGCATGGGAGGGAGGAAGTGGAGGGTAAGCGCAGGGAAGCATGGTGTAATCATCTAAAATCGTTAGGCCTGATGGATTGGCCCTCGCCTGTTTTCTGTCACTGATGTCGAACGGTGACCCAGTAGCCCTTGCCCTCACTGATCGTATCATCAGCTATTGGCCACAATTGATTTGGAAAGAGGAGGAAGAGGAAGAGAGAGAGAGAGAGAGAAAGAGAGTTCATGCCAACAGCACAACAACACTGCTACAGTTTTCTTATATCACAGTTGTTATAACTGAAAGTTGTGCTGTATGTCTTTCCTCTCTGCACATTCTCAAAGACCTCCAGCCTCCCTGAATGAACACACAGCATCCATTCATCACGCATCTTTTTCTTACAAAGCAAGGAGCCCTCTCTCGCCCACTTGCCAGTTATTTTTGATGTAACAGACTGAAGATCTTTCATTAAAATCTTTCTTAGGCAGTTTCGGATGGCACATCTTGTGAGCTCTTCATTGCCTTTTCACATTCAGAAGATTTAAAAAAATGCACAAAAAGAAATAGCTGTGGTCTTAGTGCCAGATATGTTCATTAGCCCAGTATTCTGAGGCTATGCTTGAATATGTGTTGTCTTGTTAATGCTTCAAACTTGTGATCATGTGAGACTTTTTAAATCTTAATCTGAGAATCCACACAGATTTTTGTTGTTATGTGACACACATATTGTACTCTCTGCAGTCAAAAAGTGGAACCTTTTGCCCGGCTTGTTCCCTCTCACTTGTGTCTATCTGCTACATTACATGGGTTTTAACGCTGATTTACCACTTTGTCTGAGAGCCCTCTGCTCCTGAGTGGAAAGGTTCAATAACTCAACACTCATTGATGTGCGTGTATGTGTGTGCGCACTTGTGCTTGCATTGTGAAATACTATAAGTTAATGTGACAAGAGGCGAAGCTTTGACCCTGATTTAGTGGCGTGTGCGCTTGAATTAAATTATAGCTGTTGTTTCTAAAATGTATGAGAAATGTATGTTATACTCTATTTACTTTATTTACTTCATTAATGCACATGCACTGTACTCTTAGTGGGAGCTTCATCTCACAAGCAGAGGACAGTAAGTTTTTGTCAGCAACAAGCTTTTTTTGTGAGGAAATTCTCGTGTTAAACAGCAGCTTATAGGGGCCAAGATTAATGAAGAGTGCATACTTATGCATCAGTAGTAACAAACAAATCATCCACAAAGAAAAATATATAATGTATTGTACATTATTTTGAGTGACTCTTCACAGCAGTAACAGTATGAGTAACTGCTGGTAAGACATACCAGATTTTTATTGAATTCCTATTGTTCGGCGTAATTTTCGTCATCACTGCCATGTCTGTCTTTCTGATTTGGACAAAGCAGTCCATGACCGCCCATCCATCAGTCACCCGGTTTCAATGTCGCCATGTAATTCTTTGAGGTGTAGACTCAGCGAGGAACCGACAAACTCTCATGTGTTTATTTAAGCCCAGGTTGACTATTCAGGTGCTATTTTTGTCTCTTCTTCATTATTCAGTGTTTGTATCCTGAGTCAGAATCAAATTAATTCAAAATGATGATTAACAGAGTAGTTCAGACAAAAGGAAACGGCCACCTTTATGGAGCAGATGAGTCTCCCAGCGTGAGAGCTGTCCCACCTCATCTATTTTTCATCCCTGTCTCTCTCCATGCTCCTCTCTTTCTGTCTCTGTCCTGACTCTCCCTCTCTCCCCGTCATTTACTACTAATCATATTTACTCCATGTTATATTGATGATGTTAAACTTTCACCTGTCTTTATTTCTCCCAAATCTCATCTCTCTTTCTCCACAAAGGCATCCCACGTGCACATCACTGGTCTTTCTGGAGAAGAGCGAATTGCTTTCCTTTTTTGTACTTTTCCTTGCTTTGCTTGCCTCAGCTTTTCTTTTGTCACAAGGTTTTATTGTGTCTAATCTGTAGGATGAGACAGAGCTAAGACCTTCCCTCATTACACAGTGCCCTGCTCATGTACTGGACTTCAAAGCACAGAACAACATGTTACTCTGTCTGCCCTTGTAATTCTGTCTCAGCTCCTGATAAGTCCATACAGCAGTTGTGAGTAAGGCTTGTGGCACGCTACTCTGTCGTCATCTCCCATCATCCGTCTTTTCATTTCTTCTTCTTGCAACTTTTTTTATTTGATGCGCAGTCATTAACACATTGTTTGTGCTAAAAGAAAGGTGTGCAGACACCACTGCGGTCACCTTTAAGTTATGTTATTAAGATACTTCACAGAAAGAAAAAACAAAGTTACCTGCTGATTCATTCTGAGACTAAATGACATTCATTCTGACACACGAGCATTCATAGCATGAGAGATTAACTAAAAATAAAAACTTGGAACTTTTTCCAACTCCAGCCCAGTCCTGAAAATCCATCCCTGTTTATGGCACCCTCAGTCCTTCAGCCCTGCCCTGACCTAATTCGAACAGAAGACTGTGTCTCAGCACAGCACAGCTCAGCATGGCACAGCCTGCTGTTCCTGGAATACATACACACGTGCACACACAAACACACACATATATATGCCCACTGTCTGTCCCATTTATGCATCTCCATCTGCTCACAGCAATATACCCCCTCCCCCCAACAATTTTAAGTACACTTGCAAGCTTGTTGTGAACATCTTCCCACAGACTTTCTCCATTGTTATATCCCCTTATTCTCCATGTTCCCCCGTCATGACAAACTGTCTGTATAGTAGCAAACCAGCTTGAGAAAACTTTTTTTTTTTGTCTCTAGAAATCCTAGAAATCCTTAGGGAAGCATGTTCTTTGCTTCGCAGCTTAAATACAATCCACTGAGCACAGCTGTAGCTTGTTCTTGGGTGCTTGTTCTCCCTTCCCAACATGTTTTTAATTTCATGATTAATATGATTTTAATGATAATATAAACAAGGAAGCTGTAGTGGTTTGAGTATACAGACCTTCCTTGACTATTGCCATGTATTTGTTTTTCACAATCCTAAGTAAGGCCTTGGCACGCTACTCCGTCGTCATCTCTCCTCCTTGCAACATTTTTGATTTTATGTCACTAAGACATTATTTGAGCAAAAAAAAAAAAAAAAAAAAAAAGCACACAGAATCCCCTGAAGTGACCTTTATGTTAAGTTATCAAGATGCATCACTGGAAAACAAACAGTCAGCTGCTGAATCTAGCTACTGAATCACATTCATCCTGACACTCGAGCATTCATAGCATAAGAGTTTAACCGTCCTTTAGAAAAATGGCCATTAACTCAACCATTAACTCCAGCCCAATCCTGAAAATCCATCCCTACCTGTGCTTCATACAAATTGGTTAGAGATACTGTTCTTTGTTTCATAGCAGTTCCTCTCAATAAGTAAGGCTTGGAACAGTGGAAAGCTGGAAAGCTGGATCTGTCGTGTTCTGATGTAGAATATAAAGTGTATACGTGTATAAGGCACTTGAAGTTGTATTATATGAGTTTCAGCCCACTAAACAGCTAAAGTGTCAGCACATAATTGCCTACATCCACCACATTATCCTACCAGTGAAGGTCCAACATTCTGTTTTGTCTCCACCAACTCCTGAGCAAAATATTTGTGTTTAACTCATTAGGCATTTGACGTTCTTGTTGAGTAGGCCTGTCTTTGGTATCAGACAGATAGTTTACAGTGGGTTAGAGCTTTTGTTAGCTGAAAAGAGCTGCTGCTGGAAACATTGCAATTGAGAACTGTGAGACTGAAGTAGTAAATGCACAGGCCATAAAACCAAAACAGTGAGCTTAAAATGGCTAAGAATCTGTGTTATTGTTAATTCTCTGTGCACTAGAGTTTATTTCTACTTAAGAAATAGTTCGTCCTAAAACTGCGTGTTCTGTGAGCACAGCACTATATAAGATGTAAAAATACATCTTGTTAATGGTTTGTGGTGTCTCATGTACACACCAGATGTCCACATGTAAATTGTTAGTCATTCCCACATTCAGATTAGCAGATGGACAGTAGGTTGGGGAGGAAGACTGGAAGGAATGGTGGAAATCCAGTGTCACTGTCACTGCTCGCCATCGCTACACTCCCCACTGGAACTGATAACAGTACACAAGCATACAAGGGGTCATATTTGTCTTCAGGTATTTGATTGATCGCTTTCCTCTTACAGTCATTGAACTATAGTGTGGTGCGCACTGAGGTGTTCAGTCACAGTTACTGACAGTGAGTCAAACATACCAGCACCATGGCAACACTCATATTAAGAAATTATTGAGATGAAAGTGAGCACAACTGTGATGATGACAGTAGATTATGTTTATTATCAGTTAAATGTAAATGATACAAAATCCCTTTGTTATTATTGCAGTTGCAACGTTTGGGGTGTAATGCCACACGTATTCATCTTGAAACCTTTTCACTTCAGTACTTGGTCAGACGCCCTGTTGCTATTTTTACTCCCGTTGCTTGTACTGAGAGCGCTGCATGGACGAAGAAGTTGATTCATGAAGAGGAAATCGGGAGTTATCTTTTCAATACTCCTTTTAATACAAAAATCTAAACTAGGTGGCAGCTTTCTGCAGGTAGATCACCAGGGACCTGAAGGTTTGAGAAAACACATTAGTGATAATGTATGTCATTTCCACCTCACTAATCTTTTATTTGAGTGGTCATGGCTCCTGTCTGATCTCCAGTGCTCAGCAGATAGGTACATGCTTATTGCATTACGTAATAGAAATCATTCAGCGTGGACAGCAAGCGTCCGATGTGAAACGATGTTGGACGCTCGCATGCTGTTAGCACATAATGTAAATTGTTTTAGGTGTTATTGACACAGTAAATCGGTCCATTATTAATACAAAATTATTGATTATAGCAGCTTTAAAATCTTTGCTCAGCGATAGAAACAGAATAATTAAACTCTTAAAATTATTTATCTCCCTTCAATATCTTAAAGAAATGTATCTGTGTGTTTCACTGGAGCTTTAACTCATATCGATTGCTTATATTAAGCTGTTACACATTTGCGTTAGGCTTAGTTACGAGATAAGGAGACAAATTGTGGTTTGATTTTGCAAATTTTTGTGTCTGGAGTGCCCACAGAGCAAAGATGGTCTTTTCATTTTCAGGGCCAGTATCACAGTTGGGTATCTCTCAGCTCTGATTGGACCAGATGGTCTTTCTCTATGTCTCTGCGACCTTTCCACGGTTACCATTTTGTCAGCTGCTTACATACCTTCTTGACCAGCTTCTCAGCAGGACAGATGGCACGATTATTTGGAGTTTGAGAAACATGGGATTTATAAGGGGAAAAAAATGCATGGCAGTAATCAAGCAAGGTTTGTATTCTCAAAACACCACGGCATACGAAGGAAGCTTCCTTGTTCATCGTAACGTCAAAGTCTGCCTTGATATTAAAAACACGTTGGGGAGGGAGAACAAGCGTCCAAGCACAAGCTACAGCTGTTACGAGAAAAGCATATAGAGAGCGAGTTTGTTTGTCTCTGCATTTGTCTTGTGATGATTACATGTAAAAGTGTTTGTCTTTGTTGTCATCAGAAATCAATAGAGCTCTCCTGGTTTTATCTGTGTTAATGTGACCGCAGCGTCTAGTAACGGTCTGTTAAAACATGTTTGCATTTATGTTCTGCGTGTTTGTTGTATGGGTGTAAGCACACATGCATGAATGATGGCACTTGAGATCCTAATTCCTTACTTTTTAAATTCCTTTGATACACCGAGTGAGGCGTCATGGGACACACACATGAAAAGTTTGCTTGTAGTGACGGAAGCTAAGCAACTCCAAGTCTGTATTTTAAGAGAATGGCTTACTCAGAGACAGAAATGAGTGATTTAATGAAGAGATAAGCTAAAAGGAAGAAATATGCTAATATTTGAACTTTCTGAGCATTGAAATTAGAGAAAGGATGGCTCTTGTCAATTGTTTTGGCAGGATTCATAGTGTTTAGATACAAGATTTGTGCACAATAGCACAATGTCGATCACTGGGATATATGTTATTTCACTGACATGTAAATATTTACTCTGTTTTAGGCTCCCAACCATTTAAATTGTGTTACCGCCTGTCTATATTTAAACTCTTGTGTAAAGTATTTGCACTGTGAATTTCTGAGAAAACGCCCCACTGTTTGGATAGTAGCAATAAGCATGACTTTAGTGAGGGTTTAGTGGCTAATAGAGGCGCACTGGTGTTGAAATAGTGTCTGTGCGTGCGTGTATGTGCGTATGTGAGCATATGTGTGTGTTTATCCTCTTCCTGGACCCAGGTCCAATGGTGGTGATAAGAATGTCCTGTTAGGAACAGGAACAGCTCAGTAAACACTGTTGTTTACCTTATCATCCAGCCAAAACCTTTACTAGAATTAAGCTTTAGAAGCTAGAATTAAACTCCCCAAACTCCCCAATACCCTGTAAATTGTTACCACAACTATGCTCTCCTTATGTTCTTAGCCCACTCTGTCAGTGGCAGGGTTAAAATGGACTTTTGTTTGGAAGTTTTTACAGATGTCACGTAATCAACCTGACCTTAGTGTAACATGTATCCCACAGCCCCTCCAAAGACGTTTCTTCTACCATTCCATTATAGTTGAAATATGGCTGTGTTCTGCCATTCAGGCTGTAGAAAGGTATTTGGTTGGGTGAGTCCATCCAGCCAATGAGTGGGGGAACAGGGCTTAAGTGTGGTAGCATCTCCCTCCTCATCATCAGTGCTTGTGCATGTTATTCTAATTGAAGAATTTATCACTTGGATAACACAACAGTGAATTTATTTGTTTAAAAATTTATTTATTTAGCAGTAGAACTAAGTTGACCATCACCAGAAAAAGGGATGTTGTTACACCCAGAATAAGCACTGTGACAGAAAGGTTTTTATTTAAGGAATGTGTTGCATGATTGTTTTAAAAAAAACAATGTCAGCGACAGTGATAGTTTTGGGGAAGCTAAGCTTCCTCTATCCTTTTAATAGCGCCGCCTATGATGAAAATTTTATCGTACAACCCTCTGACATTCAGAAATAAGGAAGTATCTTCTGAGACTTCATTTCAATGATTTCTAGTGACTGTTGGCAACAGGAAGTTAGGGGTAAGATGCTTCTGCTTCTGACAAATGATTGTGCACAGCCTTTAGCTGCAGTCCAACTGAACAAGTGTCATTGTTTCATTTAACTTGAAAGTCCAAGCAATAATGTGCCAGAGGTTCAGCCAACTTAATTCCTTATAACACCACTTAGAAATATTTGAGATAAAATCAGTTTAACAAATTTAAAAATAGGGAAATTTTCCTGCAGTATGTTATTATTTCACAACACAAGTATGTACCAATGGAAAGCTTTTTTGGACTATCCACAGTCAAAGACACATTAGTGTTCTCGAGTTTTCCTAATGTTTGTGTGAACCACTGTATGACACTTCCCCAGAGCCCCTTGGTCTGTCAGTGGGTGCATGGAGAATGTCAACTAAATCCTCCAGATGCTACACAGGAATTTGCAGCACTGTCAACCTCCTCCACACAGCTGGATTTCTGCCAAAACTAATGGCCTTCTTTGGCAGCTTTACTTTCTTCTTCAGATGTGACCACAAGGCCTCACTGCCTGGATAATTGTTGCTTTGATCAGACAGTGGATTCAGTGTTAGTTTTGAGGCTAATAACACTAGAGAAGCTTGTGCAGGTCATTCTGTATAAAGTATCTAATGGAACCAGAGATTAAATATACTTTTTGAATACTAATGGCATTTACCGTCTATTTATCCAATTTGCTTTTTGCTAAATCCATCATTCTTTGTCCTTGCTTTATTATGACACCTTTTACACTTGGTTTGAGTTTCTCAGTCTTGGAAATAGGACGCCTTGTGGGATATTTTGCAGTCTGAGTTATGCAACTTAAAACTTGTATTTATGTTTGTTGGATGTTGCTTAAAAGTAAAAGGACCTCTCTTCCAAATGAAATATAATAATATCTAATAATAATGAATTGCCAGAAAACTTGATTTGATAGAGCAGAAATGTATGCACAGGATTGCACTGCGGTGTAATTGATCAAATCAACCTTAGTTCTATGGTCTGGGAGCCAGTGTGAATACAGGAGCGGCATCACATGCACACAAACCAATTTAATTATGTGCATACAAAGATACACTTTTGCTAGTTAAAGAGTACACACTGTGTGCATGTTGCACTTTGAGAAAATACACATTTGTTTTCCTGTTAAAGTATCCAGAGGGTTTGCCTCAGGAGAATATTTCCCAGTTCAGAACAGCAGCTCAGTTAACACTTTGGTGATCAAAACATCAAAACTTTCCCATTATTCAAGTTCACATATTGTAGTTGTAGAGATACCGAAAAAAGGCCCCAACACATTTGATGTAATCTGAAGGAGTGATTTCCACATTCAGTCAATCAATGAGTGGTAACCTCCTATAAATGAAGGGTGTTAAACCTATTTAATGAATTATTGTTCATGGTGGAGTTGTGGTCTGTAGGTTGTGTGCGTTCTTGCTTTCCATGCAGCCCTTTCTTGTTCGGAAAGCTGATAAAGTATCTACAAACCCAGTGACAAGATGGTTGTGATTCCTCTCCACCCACACATGCAGCTAAATGTGGCTGAAGAGACAAAGTGTGACACAAACTGAAAGCAGACATGTAACCCTTCACACATACACACACACACATATACAAGTAACAAATATACTGCACATATAGTATAAGCAATGGATGTTTTGTTTTTAAAAGGAATCATTTCAGGAGATGTTTCTGCATTTTGCAGTTTGCAGAAGAGCTGTCTCATCTTGAATGTACATGAGTATGATAAGAACTACCTAAAATGGCACCATTTTTGGGAAAAATTTAATTGAAAAGTTTTAGTTTTGTCCCATGTGCTAACATAAAAAGGGGGCGTTTTATGACCTATGCTGCTGCCAGCCACCAGGGGGCGATCCAGATGCTTTCACTTCAGTCAATGTAACCAACTGTGATGCGAGAGATTTGCAAGACCGAATGTTCATATTGGAGCTCTAACCACAGTATTGCATGTTTTGGGGAGACAGAGTCTTGCTCGAACACGTTGATGCTGCGTTTATGCACAACGCTGTTAGCATACTGATCAGATAAGAGCCTGTTCCAAAGCAAATCACAAGTTGTTGTAGGGTGAATGACTACTTAGTGCCAATCTCAGAAGATATAATCATCCAGAAATGTTATGTTCGGGTAAGGTGAGGCTGGTACTTTCCTGGCTCACCTCACCGGTTTCAATTGTGTGACACGTTTTTTGAGCAGTTATAAACAATCAGAGGCATGTAATAATACCGTGATTCTGTAAATACCTATGTCCAGTACAGCACATCCACTCATTCATCAAAAGACATAACTGTGAATTAATAATCTGCAAAAGATTTTATTGCCCTGTACTTGGCACTTGTTCAGTCAGCTGGAAGCAGTTAATTCAACATTAAACAAGTCTTTCTCATTTTGGTAAGCTTCTGTCATTTCCAACAGAAGTATGTTGATTTTTTCAGTCTCTGAATGAAAAGAAAAGATGTGTGTGTGTGTTGTCTTCATTGTTGTGTGTGTCACCCTTGCTGATGAAAATCTATCTGACGTGAAGATCTATCTTATATTTTCACTTCTACTCATGTTACGTCTGGGCACAGTTGCAGACCTTCCTCACCCTCTGCCTTTCTCCCAGAAGGCAACTGAAAGAAACGCAGTGTTACCTTGAATAAAATTGCAGATTTCTCTCAGTCTGAATATTGTTGGAACCACTTAGGAAGTACACAACTCAACAAAATACATAACAACGTTCCAGTTGTTTTTAAACATTTTGATGCATAAATGCTACATCTACATTATTAACCCTCAAGTGTTCCACTGTGCACTCACACGACAGCCTGGAGCTGTCCGGCGAAGTGAACATTTGCAAGTCATAAACATGAGAATCTCTACAATCTGCAATCCCATCCCATGTGACCTGAACGCAGCATAAGGTCTTGTTTGTGGGTCACACATGTGTTTTGCATTGGGACTAATTACTGCAATGTCTTTATACACACTTGAGTATTCCTTCATTCTCTGCTTGCCCTAAATGCCTGGAGGAGGTTTATAACCAAAAGTGTATGTATTAAAATAGGGTAAGCAGATCCCATCGTGTGAAAGCTCCTCCTCTTGACCTTCTTTGGCTTTATATCATCTGCATGGGAAAATACACGTGTTATTTCAGCCTAAGAGTTATGCTGCTTATGCTGCTTTGCCTTCAGCAGTAGCATTTTTGCTCACACTTGATTAAACCAGTATTCATGGATCAGTTCCTGTCTCATTGCGCTTCAAACCTATAATTGTGGGTCAGAGTTCCATATAGTGCTGCTTTGGATCTCAGTCAAAAATCTTTGGACCTCGTCCAAAACTTCAGAGGTTGTAAGAGATGTCTGCCACTACTGTTAAATGGGTCATGGGAAAATGCTTAACATTTTTTTTGCCAGTTTGAGTTCTGTTGCTTTGCTTGTTTTTTCATTATTGATTTCAGTTGTTAGGGAGACACAGACAGATGAAATGTGGCCATGTTTTCAGGGCCAAAGTGGTATTTGCTTGCACTTGCATGCCACCACCTATTATTGTATCTGTATCAAACATGTTAATTAACTTGATGCTTCTGCAATATTATGTTTTCATTTTAACATCAGTAAAGCATGTTGAGAAGAAGGAAGAAAAAAAGAGGCCTGTTACTATTCAGTATCTTCCACTGAATGCTAATAATAAACATCTGATTGATGGGCCTCACATGAAACTTTAATTTTGTCACTAAGATAAACATCAGCGTTTGTTATCCGTGCTTCCAAATCATCCCACTAAGTTGTTCTCTCTCCAAAGCTTGACTCAGCAGCAACCCAAAGACTTCAGGAGGAGGCTGAAGTTAAAAATAAACACAACCTGGCATCAGTCGCCTACAATATCTACTGGTACTTAGATGTAAGCTGCCAAGATCTCACAAACGTTAGGCCAATATAACATCAAAGCAGGAGCTTTTTTTTCCTTTCTTCCTGTCTTCCTTTCTCCACAGTGTCAAAGATGCTTGTGAAGAGATCTGCCTAAACACCCGAAGATAAATGGACTGAGGTCTGACAGACTGACCCGTGTGTTTTTCTTTCAGGGGAGCTTTCTCTGAGGTGGTCCTGGCTGAGGAGAAGAAGACCCAGAAGTTGGTGGCTATCAAGTGTATCCCCAAGAAGGCGTTAGAGGGCAAAGAAAATAGCATTGAGAATGAGATAGCAGTCCTGCACAAGTAAGTGACCATATGATGTGTAGTAATACATAAATAATACCAGCCATGATGTCTCTGTTACTACATCACGTAAACCGTATCCCGTTTAGAGCCGCAATGATTAGTCAATTAATTAACTGATCAAAAGAAAATTAGTTGCCATCTATTTTGATAATCAATTAATCATTTAAATCAGTTTTCAAGCAAAACATTTAACATTTGCTGGTTCCAACATCTTAAATATGGAGATCTGATACTTTTGCGGCTTTTCTTCATGGATAGTTGATTTTTATTTGGAGCACAAAAGAGGGGAGTATAATTTTAAATTAGCTCTCTCTCATCACAGTGAAATGCATATTTGTCTGTGTTCTGCCCTACGCAAAGTACCATGACCATAACCTCCAGTTCTAGACTTATAATGTTGCAAAAAAGTGCCTGTGCCTGGAGTCATATGCTCAAGACATAGAATGTTTTATTATATAAAGACAAAGGCAAGAGACAATAAGACTTGCTTTAATTGTGAAGTGACTCAAAGGTACTTCTCTTTGGATGTGGGGAATTACAGGCCGTGGTGAAAATGGCTGATCTACATTGGTCCCAAGTTATTTTTAGAGCTCTTGTTGCCTGGGTTACAGGAGACACAACTCTAGCCAATATACAGCTATGATCCCTCCTGAGGTGAGGATGGTGGAATGAGAGAGGTGGGGGCTAGTTAGCAGTTCAGTTGCAAATTTGACAAACAGCGTAAACGGAGGTAAACTTGGCCCGTAAATCATGGATCGCTCTAGTCTGTGTAGACTCACAGGAAGGTTTACTCATTTTAACACGTCGTCCTCGACACAGAGCATGGAGACATGGTGAACTACACATTTATGTCATATGCTGTAATATTTTTATATTAACAATAAATCTGCTGACTACTTGTAACGTGAAGGGCGTAAGTCACCGTCCTGAACCCACAGAGAATTATCATCCAACTTTGCAGCTCCCCTCAGCTCTGTAGTCCGTCAGTTCATTGTTGTGGTTTTACAATTTATTGTTACTGTGTAGACTCAGCTTCAACTCTCTCGCTCTCATCTGCCTTATTTCCAGCAGTTTTTAGGAGATAATAACCAGATGTTTTTTTGTGTGACATATATTCTTAGACATTTACTGTAACCGAGTCTCTGCTTCTTCTTCTTCTCATTCAAGAGCCAAACATCATCTAAACTTTTCTTTCTGAAAAAGTATCCATGTCTGCTTAATGTTTCATGTAAACCACTTGTAACAATGTTTTGATTTGAATTATATCAAGAGGTAAATTTACAAACCATTTAGTGCCTAATGGCCAAGATTGTGTTGGTCCAGGTGATAAATTCACCTCTGTTCTAATCACTGTTTGTAAGATGCTACTGATATCATATCGTATTGGTTAGCTGGCTGTTGATCTTCTCTCCATTTTATCTAGATCAAATATTAATTCAAACGCTGACGTGTAAATACAGTGACTAATCACACTCTGCCAAGTCATTTGTAGCCAAGTTAATCAGGCGAGTTAGTGTGAATTTACTGCAGAGGCTCAGTTACACATCTGAAAAGGCTCATTATCTTGGCAGTATAACATACCTAAAAAAGTGTAAAACTTAAGTAGATCTGTCACAGTTAATGCAGGAAGGCTTGTGATTGTGTACATTCTGTACACTGTTACCCCAATTTGCCTAACCTGCTTTCTGTAGTAACAGGAATTTCAGAAAAGCACTTTCAGATATGGGTCACAGAGGCAGATTTCTTTCTGACTGACATCACTTTAATGAGTGAAACCATCTTGACCTGAAAAAGAGACTATGTATTTGATTACTGTTGAGAGAGAGAGAGACAGCGAGAGAGAGAGAGAGAGAGAAAGAAAGGAAGAAAGTAAGAAGGGTCTTCCCACTACAGTAACTTTAAGATCCTACACCATATTGTAAGAAGAATCCTTTCATTCATGGATGGCCTGCTCAGTGCTCTGGAGAAAATAAAATAAATATATCAACGCTGTGAGAGAAGAATGAGAAGAGTAAGAGTTTGTGTTTCGACTCACAGCTGTTTAAAAATTCAGATTTAATGAGACACTAATCAATTTATTGAGAAGCTAAGCGAAATACGGATTTAAGAATCAGCAGATCTGCCATTTTCACTGAGATGTCAGACGCAGTTTGTTAGCCTGCTGGCTGCAGAGCTGAAGACTCTGCTCTCTAATTTGCTGACTTCAGTGTTCGGATACACTGTGGGATGAACGGCTGCTGACAGAGGTCAGCAGATGACTCGCTAGCCCTCGACAGACATTTCAGCTCTCTGACAATCACTATGACCAGTGTCCACTGTAAGGTCATCACCCACACACATACACACACGCCTGCGTAGAAGTTTATATTAAATGCAGCACCTTTACTGTGTGTGAAAGTGCACACTCGGGGCTCACATGTGCTCGCTCGTGTCTGCTTATTCAACATGTTTAATCCATCATTCATCCTTCACTGGGTCCATCTCAATCTTCCTCACTGAGCTAAGCAGATGAATGAAGGTGCCCATGCATTGTTACAATCTGGATTTAGTGCGATTGCTCTAATCCAACAGGATTGACTCGTCCCTCGAGTCAACTCAGTATCCGTCAAACACTCAGTCCTAGTCCGGGTTTGTGTGTACAGGATACACACAAATATAGAGTGCATTATGAAGGTGAAAGACAAGTCAGAAATGTACGAATGTGTGAGTTTCAGGCGTTCAAGTTTTTTGACCAGTAGTTGCCCAAGGAAGCGTTTTTTCTTTTTCATGAGTGGGTCCCAGTTTTGTTTATATTGCACATGCACACGCGGACACACATGCAGCGCACAAGTTGAAGGATTCAGGTCGTGCTGTTGTTGGTTTAAAGCTATTTCACTGATCACTGATGTATGATCACTGATCACACAGTTGGTAACGTGCCAACAAACGTAGCAGTGCATCAGTGAGGGACGCAGCTAGCAAACACATGCTTGTAAACAACATATGACTTGAAACATTTTAAAAATCAGTTTTGCAAACGCAGTGAACACATTTGTTAGACCTCAGTTATACACAGGATGCATTGTACAGAACAGACACTTGTTAGTTTACAAAAACTCTACAGGGACCCTTTAAATTTAGACCTTCGTGGTGGAAATGGGATGATAAGATACACATACATGTTGTTTTTATCTTTTTTGTTTTTCTTGTTTTGATTATAAAGTCAATACAATTTCTGAAATGACATTAAATTTTGAATGTCGACGTTATGACTCTTGGCCCACTTTGTTGTCCATAACGTATTGAAACACTCAGTATGTGTCGTCATATGTATATGACACATTTTGCTTCATGTACTCAGTGGCAATTGGGTGAGCTGTTTTTGATTTTACAGACTTACCTAATAAAATGACCCTCGACTGTAATACCTATGTGTGGTCGCAGCAGACTCTTGGTCAGGCAGAAACGTATAATACCGATCTCGATGTAGTGAGTCATCTTCTCACCACTGTCACTGCACCCACGGGTGTCAAGGGGCAGCAGAGCACAGAGTTCAGCCAATTAGGGAACTGCGTGCCACCACACAGTGTAGCCTCCTCTACGTGTGACGGTTGGGTGAAGCTACATATACTGACTGTCCCGAGGCTACCCATTGGAAAAGATCTCAATCTCCAAACAAGGAATTTTCATGGCTCCCCTGGGGGATTATTTTTACCTCCTGCAGACAGAATCTTGTGAAATACTAATTGCTTAATAAAAATGTCTTGTAGAATTATTAATATTAACTTTCTCGATTTCTTCACAGGATTAAACACGCCAACATTGTTTCTCTGGAAGAGATCTTTGAAAGTAAATCACACCTCTACCTTGTCATGCAACTGTGAGTATTCGCATGTGTGGGTTTGTGTGCTTCGTTGCTTCTTTTTTCTTTTGCTTTTTTTTCTGATGTGTGTTTCAAAGTCCCTACTTGTCTCCCACACACTGCATGTCACATACCGTTAATTGCACATTGTAACGTACGTACATGTGCGTGACCGCGCGCACACACACAGAAGCGAACGCTGTACTCTGCCTACTCATGAACACCAGTGGGGAGTTCGCCCTCACACCTGCAGCCTGTCAGCCTCCCACCCACCTCAACTCAACCGAAATGTCAGAGAGAGAGAGAGAGAGAAAGGAGAGCGCTATTAACTGAGAGGCTCCACAAAATATAAATCATTTATGCGTTAATCACAGTCAATAGCAAATCAAAGGGATAAAAGACAGAGTCAGGAGGGGTCATTTATCTGGGGAAGGACTAGCAGGAAATTAGATTCTCATGAGTACTTGTGTTTTGTTCCCCTGCAAAATATTTGTTTTTCCTCATGAGTAGTTTTGTGTGTCCTAACAATACTTTTTTGTGTTCCCTCCGATACGCGACTCTTTCAGTGCTTCTTATTCGATCTTATCGTTATGTTGGCCCAACAAGATTATAGAAATGTTGCAAGGAGATGTAAAAATGATAACCCATGATGAGGGAAGTGAAAACAGGTAGGCCAGGTGACACAAGCATGGTCCAACTGAGTTATCTCACACAGAGGTAAAGCCAGCTTTCCTTCATGAACACACTCCCACAGTTCTGACCTTTTTCAAAATCTGGCTGCTGTTTCATTTCTTTTTTTCCTTCCTCATTTTTTCATCTTGCTTTCCCAAGGTGTGTGTATGTGTGTGTGTGTGTGTAGTTGTGTTTGTTAACACTGAAGTCTCAAACAAACTGCAGCAGATTTGTCTGCAGACACAATGAAGTCTCCATCTAGTGGTTTCTAAGTCTAATATCAAGCAGACATCACCACACTGTATGTGGTTTCATTCATGTCACAATTTGACTCCCACAGCAAAGTGCTTTTGTCCTTTGACCTTCCTGCATGTGTTTATTTGAGACATTTAACATGTAGAGTCTTGTAGCAGTTACAACAGTTGCAACAAACAGAACAAATATACAAGATTACTAGTTCAAATGATGACAGGTGAAAGTGCCTTGATATTTTATATTTCACTCCTGGCCTTTCTCCCTCAAGCTCTGGCAGTTTCTCTTGGAATTTACAAATATTTTATTTATATTATATTTATATTATATTTATAAATATGTTTACACCATGCCTTTGCATACTTGTATGCATATTCCTCTGTTGCACTTGGTAAGTAATAAATCTTTAGCCATCTTGGCTCCATCAGTGGACTCCTTCAGTCATTCAGTCTGATTTTCAGGTTGTCTTCATTCACTGCTACTAAAGTTTTCACTTTGCTTCACTTCACTTTAATGATTAAATCTCTTTATCCAGGGTCTCCGGAGGGGAACTCTTTGACCGTATCATAGAGAAGGGCTTCTACACAGAGAAGGATGCCAGTAAACTCATTCAGCAGATTCTGGATGCCGTCAAATACCTCCACGACATGGGCATTGTGCACCGTGACCTCAAGGTCAGTCTGAGATGTGATGGAAAAGTCAGCCTGCATATGAGTGTCACTAAGAACTTTTCACTTACTGTGAATTCTCCAGTATGTCCACATACTGACTCACAAAAACCCTCCAAGCTGATAACATGGTGCCCGAGCACCCACGGGCCTATCAAGAAATAAATACACACATAAATAAGTACATCAACTACAAATCATATTATCCAATCTCTATTGGTTGTATTGAGATATTAGGTGACATGCAGCATTGAGTTATTACACAGGCAGAAACATAAATTGTTATCCTTCTAAGTGCCCGTAATTCTCCGTTGTAGTATGGCTTCACTGATGGTGCATGTGGTGGCGGCACGTGGTATTTGCATGAAGGTTCTACTTTATTAACATTGCTGGTTTTGGCGGTGTCCTTCTCGTCACAGCCAGAGAATCTGCTGTACTACAGCATGGATGAAGACTCCAAGATCATGATCAGTGACTTTGGTCTGTCGAAAATTGAGGGCTCTGGCAGTGTGATGTCGACGGCGTGTGGAACACCTGGATATGTTGGTAAAGAAGTCAGATACTTACAGAGACTTGAATCAGATAAACCTGCAAGTGATGAATCAGTTTTACATGGCAGGGAACACTGTATCATATAATATGAGTACAATGCCAACATCTGATTGTAACTGTAATGTGAAATCTTTTAGTAGACACCATCTACAGCTAATCCATCGTTCATAAATCTATTTAAAGATACAAAGTTATATAAAGTTATATTGGCCTATTTTAGCTTAGCTTATAGGAAGTGCTCAATAATAGGCAATCATTTTGACTTGATTTTATTTGTAACATCGGTCGCTCTGAACATGTTGTGCTGAACACTGCTACACATCTGGAAAAGTATCTTGCTTCTAAGCTTGTATTACCTTGTTTTGTTTTTTCAGCCCCTGAAGTGTTGGCTCAGAAACCCTACAGTAAAGCCGTGGACTGCTGGTCTATTGGCGTCATAGCTTACATTCTGTGAGTGCACATTTTAAGACATGAAACGAGCGTAACACATGACAATGAATGCATGTATTCTTTAGGGAGTTGACATGTCCTTTATGCCTCAGCCTTGTCTTGCATGCAGAAGATTTGTATAAATTCAGTGATAGTCATTTTAACCTCCTGGGAAAAGCTCCTGCACTTCTGGGAGGAAACATGACACGTGTGCTGTGCTGTGTGCTTCAGGTTGTGTGGTTACCCTCCGTTCTATGATGAGAATGATGCCAAACTGTTTGAGCAGATCCTGAAAGCAGAATACGAGTTTGACTCTCCTTACTGGGATGATATCTCTGATTCAGGTACAGTACATAACAAGCTATTTTTCTTCTATTCACTGATGTAAACTGATGTAGTTTTTTTTTTCATAGAGACACAGCAAATATGGTCAATGCGCAGGAAACACAATGATTGAATCTTGGAAACTGTCCTCGGTCTGCCTTTTATATTTCTTTGAGTTCTGCCCACTGTATCCAAAGTTAAACCAAAGGTGAATTCCTCTAGAGAAGTGGTCAAAAACCACTATCCTCCATCATTTTTTGAACTCCTTACATTATCACACTTAGGGAGTGTAAGTGATGTGAGTGTAAGAAAAATGCAACAATCCGGGACTATTGCAGCATGCAGTCATTAACACATCCCTGAAACTGACACTGGATATTAACTTGAACAAATAGCGAGAGGAAAAAAAGCAAAGAACATTAAAATACAATCAGCTGAATTTAGATCTTTGTTCAAGGAGAAAATTAAGTTGAAATGTTTTCCCACCAGTCATGCTCAAACATTTTTAAACTAATACAAGGCAGATTGACATGCAAAAAGCAATCCAGTTTTCCTCCCTGCAACATGCAGATCCTCTCAGCCAGCAGGGAAAAGTCCAGGACTTGTTAGCATCCATAGAGACCACCTCTTCTTCAACGGTTTGTTTCCAGAGTCAGTCAGGCTCTTTCTCATCCAGAAAGAGTGAAATCTAAAGCTTTCTATGCCTGAAAATATTTTCTCTGATCCCTACCTTTCACCTTGCGGCTGTAGAGCCCACACTCAAAGCAGTGATTCCATGTTGATGTTTTTCCTAGTCCTGGCTCTTGGATTGGGTCCCTGTTTCAATGCTCTCTGGTCAAGAATAACTCCAACTTTTAGAGAAAATGATACAACTGTAGCAGCGTCCAATTTTCTATCATATGGGAATTACCTCAAGATTTGGTTTCTCTTGTTTACAACACTTAGATACTAAAATATAATTACATTAGCTGATGTTGTAACAAAGCCATTTATTTTAGGCTTTTTCAGTATTTCCCTTTTCAACCTTCCTTTTTTTTCATTATAGCCAAAGACTTTATAGTCCACCTGATGGAAAAAGACCCCAACACACGCTACACCTGTGACCAGGCACTGCAGCACCCCTGGTACTGACCCTATACTCCTCCATCATGATGCACTCACATTGAAAAGAATGTTTCTGATTAAAACCTTCATGCCTTAACTTAAGGATTTACTTGTTTTTACGTAATCCCAGTCGGGAACATTGTCCGACCCTTGGTTTCAAAATTCTTAATATAATAATATAATATAATATCTTCACACCTCACCCCTGTGTTTGTCAGGATTGCAGGGGATACTGCTCTGGATAAGAACATTCATGAGTCTGTCAGTGCTCAGATCAAGAAGAATTTTGCTAAGAGCAAGTGGAAGGTAAGTCAGATTTCCAGTTTATCTTGGATGCACTTTGATTTTTCTTAAATACATGATTTATGTTGTATGGTTTATTTCACCTTTAGTGCACATGGAGAGAATACAGTTTAGCTACAAAAAAAAAATCTGGTTTTAGTCTGAACTTCAGGGGTCATTCCAGTACAGCCTCTTTTAACTTTAACTTTTGGAACGGATCTTGTTTGAATTGTTAGAAATGTTAAAAACTTGGATGCGCCACAAATCTTCAGCTCAGTTGTTTCCTGTCTGGGTGCTGGATTGTGAGATGAATCCATGAGATCACAAGATGATAAGAAAATCATGCTACAATAAATATTTTATTTTTAAAGCTTTTCATTAATCTTTGCATTTAAACTCTTTCAGGCTTAAATAAAAGTCATTAAAATGACTGCAGTGGAGGCATGAATGATCAGGGGAAAACCAGGGAGTGAAGTTGAATGGATATGATTTACGTAGGGAAACTAAACAAACAAGAGTTTGCTGATGATTTTATTTCGCTACAATTCAATTTGAACAATGTAGAGACAGTTTTTTATTTATTCTTTGCAAATTGTTTTGTTTAGATATATCTTGCAGTATAATTTTGGACACTTGGTGGCAGTCATTCAATGCCTAGGGTTGTATATAAAGAGACATAATTAGAGGGAGTGCAAAAGACAGCAACTTTTGCAAAAGTTTGCACGTTCATCTCTTTATGTAACTACCTCAGAAAATGGCAAATTTTAAGCTGCAAATAACCACTGGGAAATCTATTTTGGGTCAGCATAAGATCACTACTACCTGTGAATTAAAAGAACGCTGGAAAAATTGAAAAATGGCCATTGAGGATCCTTTTTTATTAGGTGCTTCCCCTGTGATACATAATTGTAAGGTGGGGGGGGGGGGGGTGTGAACCTTTGTGGGATTCTGAAGGGAAGCCAGATAAGATTTGAGAACCACTCTATTAAATGAAGGGCTCACAACTGAGAGACGTCAAGCTTGTTGTGAGGAGCTGCTTCGTATTAAGGGAAAAATGTGTGGAACAGCTGCTGTCTGTGTCCCTGTCATCTCTCGGGTTATGATCAATAACAGGTTTTGGGTTATATTGCATTTGTGTCTTTTCCCGTGCAGCAAGCATTCAATGCCACAGCTGTGGTTCGTCACATGAGACGTCTTCAGCTGGGCACAAGTCATGAGGGACCCAATCCAACTCACCTTCTAATGCCAGAGGAAGATGCAGGTACTGAAGTTACTTGTTTCTGTGTGGACTACAAATATCGTCATTGCTAGTGTAGCCCCTTTAGTGCCTTTAACAACTAAAGTTCTGAGTGTATGTCCTCATCGTCTCGCAGAATCTTGTTGTGAGGGAGGATGCTCCCAGGACGTCGACGGCCGAGCTGACGCTCTATCCAACTGCACGTACCACTGCCATCCGACCAGCAGGGTGTGATACATGCGCCTGCTCCACTTAAACTGTCTGTTCAATCCCAGCGACTTTCCAATTTTAATCCCTTTGGTGGAACCAGAGGCACCATATCCCCCCTCATCTGGTTAGGAATACAGTGTCATTCCAACCTCGCACCTGCAGGGGGCACAAGCCTGGTCAGCCTGTGAAGGAAGACATACAGTGGGATGAGAGGAGGAGGAAGAGGATGGAGACTTGATAATGATGATTGCGATGCACCAGAGAAGACAACTTTTACAGAATGGGCTAGTAGTTTGGGATGAGTTGAAAAGGGGAGAGAATACGAAGGAAGGAGGGGAAGATGACCTCCTCCAACAGTTTGTCGGGGGGATCGTTTTTGCCGAAGCAGGACAGAGATTGTTGGACACTGTTTTTACTCATGATTCAACCTGTCTCTTTTGTTTGGTTGTTTGTTTTGTTTTATATTTTTTTGTGTTGTCTTTTTTTAACAGTCTACTCTTTGCAGCATAAATCCAGGAACAACATCTGCATGATGAAGAGAGGGTTTTATCCATAACTGTTTTGTTATGTTAGAATTATACCCTGTTGCAGAAATGCAGTAAGATGCAAATCATGGAGTATTTAAAAAGAAATTGAGTCATCTGCATTCTGTCTTTAAGGTAAGCTTTTAGACAATCAGTAACAGAGTAGTTTATGCAACAAAAACTCCATCTATGTAGCCTTTCTTTAGACTTGTCTTTATAGTGTTTCCATGTAGTGGTTAGGCTTTTTGAGAGGAAAAAAGGTTTTTCCCCGTTTTTTTGTTTAACTCCAAACCCCTTTAACCACTCCAGCACAGGGATATATTTTTTTGTCTAAGGTGCCTTTAGGATATACAGTATGATGGGTTTATTTTCAGGTAGCTTCTGAAATGTTTCGGCTCTTTCGACTCTTGCTGTAAATTTCTCTTTTGTATGTATCACATTTTCGGCTTTAAAATGCAGTTTTATGCTTTTTGTGTCAAAGTTAAGTACTGTAATCTCAGAAGGGGATGCTTGCAAACATGCTATACATTGCCATCGGGGTCAAATATTATTCACCGAATCTACTCTAAGTACACCCATATTACAATATGACATGAGTAAACCAACAATAATGTTTTTAAAACCTTTCTGGAGGGCTTCACCAAGCCTCATTCATTAAACAAAATCCTTTAAATAAATGTTTTTCAGAAGCCAGCTCCCACAGTGACATGTTTTTCAATACAAATCCTACAGTACATTTTGTGCAAAAAATGTGTAATTGAAAAAGCATTGATTGGTGTGCTTAGCCATCCACAAAACTGACCTTGTAGGGTTAAATTAAAAAAGGGTTAAAAAAAAAAAATTCAATGAAAACTGCATACCAAATTTTGATATGCGTTTGTCACTGTGTACTGTAATCCTATGGTCATTACCTCAGTCCTTTTCTTCTTAGATTCTTTAACAGGCACATTTCCTCCACATGCAGCCTGTGCAGAAAGAACTTGGATTAAATGATGTGAATATGCATCAGATTGACTCACCTCATTTTTAGTGTGCATCCATCAATGCTTTTTATGTGTGTGTTTGCATGAAGATGATGTACTCTATATTCATATTTCATTCATCCTTTTAAAAAACACATGCATTGACGAACATGATGGTTCTTTTATTGGATCTTATAAAGTATCCCACACTGTAAATTTTTCAGAAAAGAATGGTTTCAAGTGTCAGATTTAGAGGAGCTTAATGCGCACTTGTTTGAACCCTCCATCCTTCATTTTGGGCCCCTGGAACTGTCCTGGACGCTGAGATCTTCCACCAACATGAGCTTCATGCATCTTCTGATCGCTCCGTCCACAGTTTCTGTTGAAAACCTTCATTCTCTCTCTGATACAGCAGGATAGACATTTGGGTCTGATGTGATTTGGTACTGATTATGTTTGCATGATGTGGCTTGAACTTTGTGAATCCCATGATCAACAATGAATAGTGTGTATACAGCTTGTGATAATGTAACAGTTACCCTGAGATGAGAGATGGTTAAAGATTTTTTGGACAGACATTTTACTCTTTAACAAGTTCAAAATTCTCTTCAAAAGTTTGTCTTGTAAATGAGTAAAGAGCAACAAAAGCCGTAATAATGTTTCAACTGGTTCACTGTGCTGCTTCGTCATTTGAGCTTAATTTCTATTGGGTAGGTGTTGTAGTGTATTTGGATAGTAATGTAACTGGTGACTCCAAATTGTAAAGCATTGTTAAAAAGAAAAGAGCTATTTTTTTCTGGTATTTTCAGTGTGAATCTGCTCATTACTTCATGAATTAATGTGACAGAAGAATAATGATAATGAAAATAACTCTTCTTATTTGATAAATTGCCACAGATGCTGTCATTAAACCCCTACAATCTGATTTAGCCCTGTAATTTGCCTACTGACGATGACATAACATATTTTAACTCCTTTTGGTACAGTACACCCAATCCCAAAATCAATCAAATGAAAATGTTTCCCTCAGTCCTAAAAGAAAAGCCTTGAGACAATATAGTAAGGGAATAGTTTGTTATAATTGGGCACTCTGAGTGAGGATTGAGCAAACAAAACAACTCTGAATGTTTGTTCTTGTGTTGTGGAAACAGAAAACTAAGGATTTTTACATTCCGATGCAATGAGGCGTGATGAAACACATAACCAAGTAGTATCCCATTACCTCACCACTCAAACACCTTGGTAGGAAAATAGCAAGAGTGATGGTGAGGGGAAAGAAGCTATCCCGAACTTGCCCAGTATTTAACCACAGGGTGCTTAGATCAATTACCCAATCTTATGCATTAAAAGCAAACATTCTTACAGCACATGCATTTCATACATGGAAGAATTGATCTGTGTGAGGGTCCTTTGATTGCTCATCTACCACTTTTACAAGATGACTAATGTATGATAAGATTTGTTGTAGAAATGTATTTGTACCATAAATATGTTGCCTTTTAAGAAGTTCTGTTCTGGGCTGCAGCACCTACTGTATACACAGATGCAATGCATCATGGGTTGTGGAAATGTGACTGCTGCTCAGTGTGAAAGCCAGTGACTTGTGCTTGGGACAGATTTGTAAGTGAAACATACATTAAAATCTCTGTCTATGCATTATGAATCCAGCTGTCCATTAAAAAAAAGCATTTAGTATTTTTATTATCTGCATGCACATATTTAACAATATATTCTAAAAAATTATAATCACAGTGCTTTTTATCTGTGGAAAACAATGCCATCAATCAAATGTATTCATATCAAAATCTGTCTGTCTTTCAGATTTCCATCCACTATTACTCTTCAATGAAGACTTAATCCACTTAAACATGAGATTTAATCAGTGGTGGAAGGTAACTAAGTACACTCAGGAAGTATTGTACTAAAGTATGGATTTGAGGTACTTTTACTGTACTTGAATATCTCCATTTTCTGCTTCTTAATAGTTCTACCCCACTACAATTCAGAGGAAATATTATAGTTTTTACACTGCTACTCTTGTTTGACAACTTAAGTTACTTTGCATATTTAGTTTAATATACTAAATATATTCAGTACATAAATTATGATGTAACATTATTAAGATAAAACTTTCTTGAGCCCTGAGAGGAAATTCACAAACCAACCAGCATATAGGCTAGTAGTTCAAGTAGTTCAATAATACACAGTATTCTGAAATATGACATTTTCTAGATTAAGTACTTAAACTTTTGATACTTTTAGTATATTTTGAGGCAAATATGTTTGTACTTTTACAAAAGTAAAAATTTAAATGTATGACTCTTGCTCATACCAGGGTATTAATATACTGTGATACTTCTACTTTAAGTTACCGGTACATACAAAATCTGAGCAGTTTCTTCCACCTCTGGAATAACAACACCATTAAATTGGCTCAGATGGCAGTTTTGTCACTATTCTGCTAAACTGGCAAGTTACTTTGTTAGCAGGACGAGTTTAGCTGTTTTTAACTTTATGACAGGACTTCTTTATTTGATGGCGGTAAGTAAAAAAAAAAAAGAAAAGACTATTTAATCAAAATTTATAGCATGAAACAGCTATAAGAATAAAGTGGTTTTACCTTTAGCCACTGCTAGCTGTGGTTATGTCCAGCTAGCTTTAAATTAACTAACAATATAGCTGATTGTTGAGTTTTAGGGATTTTTTTTTTTTTTTTTTTGTAACTGCATATTTAATTTGCTGTTTTCTTCTACGATATCCATTTTCATGACAGAAAAACCTTTTTGTCTTGCTTTTAAAGAAAATAAAAATCTGCAAGAAAAGTCAACAACAACATCCAATATGATCCAGTTTCTCAATTTTGCAACTATCATTCTAAATGAAATAGTTCTGTGGCTTGAGAGGTTTGTCATGAATGTTAATTTCATAGTCTGCTACATGAGGCCTCTCTCGTCCTCACCATTGAATGCTGGGTAATTGAGGCTTGTGGTTTGGCTGCTGTAGCGTTACGCCGGAGGAGATGAGAGAGCAGAGTGAGAGCAGGAGTCTGGTGGTCAACCTCATTCAGGAGACAGTAGACGGAGTAAAAATTATGCGGTCAAACCAGAAACAAGGGACTGATTCAAAATTATGGGAGAGAAATTGCATGGATCACAAGCGAGAGAGTGCTGAAAGATGCTGGCGGTGTTTAAATGTGGAAGAGTGGAAACAACAAAACGAAACAAGGCTAAGTCTGAAACTGGACTCCATGTAGAGCACAGCTAAATCAGAGATGGGACCAGAAGACCAGAGGCCCCACATTTTTAAAGCTAACACACATATCTTTGTGCCTAGGTTTAATTTCTCCCACAATATGGGAGTACTTTGATAAAGATTGTGCTTAGTCCACATCCTCCTCCCAGCATGACTTTGGAGTGCTGTTGCCCATGCTTACAAGGAATGTGAAACACAGACTTGGTACAGTAATGAGCCAGAAGTGAACCACACTGGTATGATTCACTCAACTTTATCATGTGTATGCTGACATAGAGCAGTGTCTGTAATTTAAACCTTTAAAATTAAATGAAAATAAAATTCTGATCTGCAAAGATTTATTAAGTGGTTTAATATCAGCCAGTCATCAGTGCTCTGAGCCTATACAAATTCATGGAAATTTGTGTTGTCAGAGGACGATAGCTGTTTCCACATTTCACATCTCTATTAGTAGCTGAGATGGCAGTTTAGACTATCATGATTATCCAAACGCCCATAAAGGCATTTGTATCTGCCCCACTAGAAGCTTTGAGGCTTTACTTAGGCACAGCAGTGCTTTGAGCTACATGCTAACATGTTCAAAATGAGAATGGTATACAGTGTTAGGTGCTTTGTCACCAGCATTTTCTAATTATACACCTCACCTCACACTGAACAAATACATGGAAAAAGTGTTTTATAGTATAAATGTCTAAATGGTTTACTTGAACCACTTAATCATAAAGCATCTGCTCCAAAATCAAATCAGCTCTCTTTAGCCCAGGCTGAAATTAACACCAAATGTCACCAAAATCCAAGGAGAAACAGACAAATGGAAACATTACCTACTAAGTAGAAGTAATAAAAATTTCTGTCAATTCCATCATGTCCGGTCAGATATGCTTTTTATTTTCATGTGGCACACAGGAGGATGTTGAACAAGACAACACGCACACACAGTGGCATGAAGCCGGAGATCTTAACTAACAAATCAATGCTAACATCGGCATGCTAACATGTTTGAAATGAGAATGGTGTTAGGTGCATTGTCACCAGCTTAGTCTAACATGTTAGCATGCTAACATTTGCTAATTAGCAATAACCCAAGGTATAGCTGATGCTGGTGAAACTGTCATTGCTTTTGCAGGAAGGCCTATTCTTTCACTTGTCCTTCTTGTCACCAGCTTAGTCTACCACTGGAGAAAATGATAGTTTATTATTCAAGGACTGGAGTATTTCAAGTGACCAGTAAGCCATAAAAAAACATTATGGTTCTGTAGCTGACATTTTGCAGCATTTGTGAAATGTCAACCCTGCATCCTAAAAATTGGGTTTGTATAGTACAAATGCACTCTATTTTGCTTTGGAGGGAAATGTAATTGCTACCTGTATTGTGTTCGTCTTTTCTAGTGTGGGCAGTGCTACAGTCACACGTGCATGGTTACACATGTGGTTACAATTTGCACAGTGTGTAGATTAATTGTGCCTTTTTATATTAAATGGTGCATACAAGAATAGCAGATATGCAAAGCCAGATGAATTATGTTTTTGTTATATGAAATGTGGTGAAGAGGAAAGGAATTTAGCTTCTACACCTTTCCTCACAGTTCACAAGAGTTATGAACAAATGCATGTAAAAAGTGTTTTAAAGTGTAAATATCTATATGGTTTATATCAGCCCTTCCTTGGCCCAGGCTGAACTTAACAGCAAATTTCAACAAAATCTGAGCAAAAACAGACAAATGGAAACATTACCTTCAGTCAAATTCAGTGACGCGCCATGTCAGATATGCTGTATATTTTAATAAGACACAGGGGGATGTCCAAATTTTAATCTGATCATGTAGTCACAGCACAAGCAGTGTATAATGTCATATGGCATGTTGAGTAAGATATTTGTGGGTGTGTTTTGATTTTAACAAGACTAAAGTGTCTCTCACGCATGTCCAACAAACCATGTGTGTGTGCGTGTGTGTGTGTGCATGTGTTGAACAGGCCAGCACACACACAGTGGCATGCAGTCTGAGATCTTAGCTAAATAGTTATGTGGATAGATTTAGAGTGGCTTAAATAGCAAATAAACACACACACACACACACACACACACACACACACGTGTCCATTTTTTCCTTGTATCTCTGTTGTTCATTTGTTTTGGATGCGTTGTCATACAGCTCAGAGCATCTTGGCCAAATGTTTTCTTTGGACCAAAACACAGAAAAACAGACATAAATCATTAATGTAAAAAATTTTTTTCCTTTTCCATTTCTCCTCGGTCCTGTGGCCTTGCATTGTTTTAAAAGTTAAACCAGATTGTTTGAGTTTAACCAAGTCAAAGTCCCTGAGGTGCTGGAGAACAGCAAAGGGTAGGAGACTAAACTACATGGTGAGATCACCATCATCTTCATGTCCTTGAGATGAGTGACATGCAGTTTGTGAACAAGTCGCTCATCGTGAATGACTCATTTTAACAGATCTGAGTGGGAGAGACAATGAGAAAGTGTTTTGCTACAAAGTTTCAGAGACTTGTTCTTCAAACCCAAAAAGTTGTTTCGAGGTCTGTTTCTGAAAAACATGGACTGAGTCCTAAGCCTTCTTGGAGAATCAGCACAGAGTACTGCAGCTCCTGAGGCCTGAGCAAGTCAGTTTAGGATAAGATGCAGACCCTCAAAGTCCTGCATGACTGTGCAAACCACAGTTGGGAATAATAAACAGGATGGAGAGCAGGATGGAGAGTATCTGGCAGTATGAGGAGAGCCACTAATTTTCCACTTTTGGGAAATTTCAACCTATAATTAGGGTCAAACATCACCAGAAACTTGACATCCATGTTACTTGCATTAGTAATACATCTGATACTGGTTTGAGCCAAGAGTTTACCACTCCGATGGACTCCATCCAGCAGAAAACATATTCCCTCACCATGGTAGATGAAAAGGAAACACATTGTCAGGGAGAAAACATGAAAAGAGTAGGACAGATGGAGAGGAAAACCATGAAAGAGTATTGCTTCCACACCTTTGCACATCTAGAATGGGACTTCGTGGGGACAAAGGATCAAAGCAGACATCAGACAGGATACAAAATGGAATTCTGGGTCATCTGAGATCAAAGTCGCTAAGGATGCTGACAAAGAAATGTGTGAAATGTGTGTGACTTCCTAATAGTCATGTTCCATTCATTCACTCACTCACTCATTCACCCTGACCAGGTCATTAGTCCAGCAGTGCAGTTTCTTCAGTAGAATTTCTGTTTCTGTCACATTTTCACAAACTTTCACTCTCCTTTACAAGCTAAACATTTGAAAGTGCTCCTTCTCAATGTTGTCGCCCCTAAACTGTGCATTTAAACTGGGATGCTTGTAGAAATAAAAGCGGTTCTTTCAGTTTTACCACTAAACCAATTCTGATTCCCATTCTGCGGCTAATTTGTGTCCTGTCTAACCAGTCCTTACATGCATCCTTAAGATAATATAATACTACTCCCGGGTATTGGGAAAGAAAACACAGACAGTCAGGTCACACAGTATAAAGAGTGACAGAGTTTGCAAAACAACAGGTTGTTGTGGGTGAGTGGGTCATACAGGACACCCATGAGACTGGGGTTTGTGTTCTATGCAAGGCCGTCTGTTTTTTTTTTGTTACCATTTTCAGGTTTCAATCAGGTTTGGTTAAATTTAGGCAGCAAAACTACTTAGTTAGGTTTAGGTATCAAATCTTCTGATTAGGTTTAGGGAGATTGCATGGTTTGGGTAAAAATAGATCTTTTCACAACCATAAAAGCACACTATATAGACAGAAGTATTGGGACACCTTACCTTTAAACCAACAGGGACTTTAATGACATTGCACTCTAAATACATGGACAGCTTTTCAGCTATAACAGCTTCCACTCTTCTGGGAAGGCTTTCCACTAGATTGTGTTTTTGTGGGAATTTTTGTCCATTCATACTGTTGAGCATTTGTGAGGTCGGGCACTGATTTTGGACCAAAAGGCCTGGCTCACAATCTCTGTTCCAGTTCATCCCAAAGGTGTTTGATATGGTTGAGGTCAGGACTCTGTGTGGGCCAGTCAAGTTTTCCCACACCAAACTCATCCAACCACGTCTTTAAGTACTTTGCTTTGCGCACTGGAGCTCAGTCATGCTGGAAAAGAAAAGGGCCTTCCCCAAACTGTTGCCACAAAGTTGGAAGCACAGCATTGTCCAGAATGTCTTGGTTTGCTGAAGCATTAAGATTTCACTTCGCCGAAGTAAGGGGCCGAGCCCAATCCCTGAAACACAGTCCCATAAAGGGGTGAGTCTGAAAACTTTTGTCTATATAGTGTATATATTACGTACACTCAATCGGAAGTCACAGCTACTCACATCTGGGATGCATCCAAGACCTTATTGTTTACCAAAATACCAGTAGCAATGCATACAACAAGTGCATTCAGAAAGAACAGTCATCCCACAGCAGGATACTCTTCTCTCAAAACTGTGCAGTCACATGTAGTCTCGACTTCAACACAGGAAAGTCTCAAATCCTGAACCATCACTCAGATAGACTGTAAACATGCAGGGGGCGAAAATATAACAGCATAAACATCCTCAATTCTCACAATTAGATATAAAAACAGCTTGGCAGCGCTAACAACAAAGACATGAAGTCCAATTTGTCCTGCTTGTCTTGTGGACTTCGTCAGCAATCCAGCTGAAGACAGGAAAAATTAAGTTTGGAGGCAGAAAGAAATGGGGGGGAAGAGAGAGCAGGGTGAGATAGGGAAGAACTGGTTTGTTTCTGGAAGGTTAAAAAAAAAGCTTTTTAACTTAAACCAAATGTTTACAAAAAATGAAAGGGGATAAAAGATTAAAAACAATGACAAGGTTGAGAGGAAACACCACCAAATGCATACACACTTGTATGTGATTTCAAGGCTGGAATAAAGCCTTTGTCATGGTCTTTAGTCAGGAACTGTTGACATGAGAAAACATGTCCCAGACTGAGAAGAAATCACAATTTTGCAGTGTGAACCATGGCCATTCTGCGTGCCATAACGGGGCTGTGGAATTTAATCTGGTGTTATGGTCATTATCGTGGCCTTAAAGTAAAATAGTGAGCTCACTCTTTTTGGCTCTCTGAGATACTTGTGCTGAATTTTCGCTCTCTTGGGCTTACAGTACATGGCTGGGACTAAAAGCATGGTGTTGTGATTTTAGTTAGACTGGAACAGCAGAGGTCTTTGAGGGCAAACACACACATCAGTCATCCTCATTGAAACAGACATGGACAGGCAACAATGAAAAATCGCCTCCTCCTCGCCAGAGTACAACTTTTCAAGTGTAAAGAGATGTTGAGAAAATGTTTCCACTCAAAGTGAAGCCATGTTCGCAAAGGTGCTCGGTACTGGTCGCTACGTGAAGCAGAAGACAGAATGACAGAGTTGTGAGAATGTGCAAAATGACAAGAAGCAAAGAGTAAAGAGCTAAAAACATGGCTCCAGGGCTGGCCAGTCAGTAAATCACTTTTGTCCAAACTGAAATTTGTCTGAAGAAATATGAGATGGATTGCCTGTACAGATGTTCTGGGTATCCAGAGGATGAATTCATCCTATCAGAAGGTTGACATTTGACATTTGGTAGGCTTACAGGTACTCACGTCCTCCTCTGGATGAACCTTAATGACTTTGGTGATCCTTTTTAAACAGGAGAGATCAAAATTTAATTCCCACTTTGGTTTTTCACTTAATACGTTAAAGTTTAAATGGACTGCATCTGCACAGAGTTACCTCTGTATTTTGGTATCTTTTTATGATATTCTACAGATGAGATCAAGATGACCACATTCTCTTTGCTGTTCCTGTGTCTGATTTCCGGCTCACACTCTTCTGTCTGACATGGTGTCTGTCAAAAATAGACTGGATGCCTACCTACAAGGGAGCAGACACTTAAAAAAAAAGGTGTGGTGCACCTGGTGGAATTGCAAGCACTGCCTTGAATGGTTGTGATCAGTTCTGGTGACTGCAGTACATCTGGAACGCAATGTAGCCATGCCTGTTGAAATCAAGCAGTAACTAAGCATTTGATTTAGCAGGCAAGAACTGCATTTCTGTAAATCTGCACCAAGCAAAAGATTATTAGCCCAAGACGACTCAATTTGCCTGATTCCCATGCTCATTTTATGCCTACCTTGAGGCAAGCTGAATATAGAACTTAGTAACTTATACTGTACTTAGTACTATAGAACTATGTAACTTTATTTGATGGCTCTTAATAATCAGATAGTTTGTTCCAGTTGTTATAGCTTAATACAGTAAGTATTATTTAAAACAAATAGGAAAATGACATAATAGTAAAATATAGTGACTAAGTGTGACTAATAAATGTAACTGAACAGCGGCAATCAGAATAAAGGACAAGTGGAATCAGTCACTAACTGCAGAATCTTTAGAGTCTTGTTTCAATGTTAAAACAAAGAGCTAATTTTCTGTTAAAAGGAAACACTGCAGACACATGTAAGCAAAGGCTGAAAAGCTCAGGGTGAGAAACCTTTCTGGTGGATTTGTTCATGTGCAGAGTGAGTGACAGACTAAGTGTAGCTGCTCGAGAAAATATGAACAGAAATGGGGTGAAAGAGAAAAGAACCAATCAAATGCTCTGGGATTATCAATACAAACAAGGAAAGAAAGAAACCAAAGAAAGTGACAGCATTTCAAAACGTAAAACAAGGCAAGACAAATAAACCCTGTCCACAGATAACCAGGTCCTCTGGAAGGGACCACCACTGTGCAGTCGTTTTGCCTCACATCTGTTTTGCAGCTTGGCTGTGCACGGTGGTTTATGTTGAGACAGCAGTGTGTGTATATCATCTTTGGCTCACGTCCATGCAATTTTGACAGTTGGCTGCAGGCAAGGTTGCCCCGATGAAAAAGTTAACCGCGGGGCATTATGAGCTGTTCTCTGCAACACCTTCTCTCTTAACTCAAAAGGTCAAACGATACGCAAGAAAAAAGCTCATAAGTGTCCCCTTCATATCCAGCTTTACTGAAGAGCAATCCTGCAAGAGAGGTCCTGACATAAAACATGTTTGAAATGCATCCATCTCTTGTTTCTCCTCCTCTTGCCATGCAAACTCTGCCTCTCATTCCCATGGTTTTATGCGACAACCATATGGAAAAAATTTGAAACAGCTCTTCTGGAAATTGTGTTGAGAATTTCATTGGCCAAGATGAGTTAGCGTCTAAAGTGGTTCAGTGTTCTTTCTGAAAGACAGCCGGACATAAACTGGACAGAAGAGGTCAACATAGGGCCAATTTATTTTTAGAGTTTATGCTGCTTATGAATTTGCACCAGTTCTTTGAAAACTTTTGATTTATTAGCGCTGAATCACAGTAAATACATTGTGCACAGCGTTTATCATGTCTGACTTGAATACATTAAAACAGGAAACGTTACAACCGAGTTTGAATCTTTCACTTGAATTCATTACCCCTTTGTACCCCAGCACTCTCAGCCCTCTGATTAAGTCTGGAAAAGTCAGTGATACAAAAGATACAATCATAAAAACACAAGTCTTTAACACACCCAGATTGGAAATTCATTTATAGATGCAACTGAGTTTCATCTTTTTTTCCCACTGTAGGGAATGTGCTGCTGCATAGAAAGCTACTTTTACAGCTTTACGCAATATTGTTTTGGATTGTTTGATTTATATGTTGAAATGACTCAGATGTTAAGATGAGTGCATATGAAAAAAGTTTTGTAACTCTCTGTGAGGCTGTGTGAATCTGTGCCTGTTTTACATTTTATATTGAAATAATTAGTTTCTTTGTAATTCCTTCGAGCATACAGTTCACGTTCTGAAGATGAAACAATGACGTAGGAGTTCTTGTCAAAAGTTCATTTATTTATTTAAAAAAAAAAACACAATAACTGCAACAAAATGTTATTATGCTATTGGCAAAGCACACCAGATATAGTGTAGACAAAGCAAAATAATAAGAAAAGCAAATACAGAAAGTATAACAAAATCAAAGTTTGATTTCTGACACAGAAAAAGCCAATCATTTACCACACCAGACTCACTTACTGGACCTAATGAGTGCTCAGCACCCTGTTGTCAAATACAAATATCACACTTTCATTCAGTACAGTTTATAAAAATGCACTCCTGAAGTCACTGAATTAAAGGATCACTACACTTTGGGAAAATTTCTTGGGTATAAATAGAACATGTACTTCAATGGAAGGTAAAAAGGTAGAAGAGAATGGCATGGCATATCATTTGCTCTTTCATCTTTAGCTGCTCCTCAGTACAAACACACAGCAAGCTCACAGCTCACTACTTGTATGTTTATTATTATTTGCACCAGAGACTTTACCCAAACGAGGGCTTCCAAAAGAGACAAAGTTTAATGTGGAGCATTTTGATGACAGTATTTCTGAAGTAAGCAATATATTTATACAACACATAATGTGTCCAGCACAGGAAAAAAAGAGTGATTAAAAAAAAATTATTTTGACATAACAATGTCCGCTTATAGCTCAACAGTGCAGCTGCTGAATTACATTAACAAAGGATAAGGCAAACGTTGGGGTGCAGTAGCAGTTATTCAAAGAGAATTATCGCATTGGACTAATGGAGTGAAATGAGGAGGAGGAGGACATTTAGATGACGATCTCTTCCTCCTGTGAAACCTTTTAAAACCTTTATCTCAGAGGCGGACACAAGTCAGGTGTTGAACCATCCCCTCCCTACACACACACACACACACACACACACACACACACACACTCACACACACATAGGGTTCTTAGAAGTGTATGGATGAGGACGTATGAATGGTCTCTTTGTAGTTTTTACCTTTTTATCTCAATTTTAACTAAAACAACACTCTTTGGTTGAATGACCAAATTTGGCTGTGAAGTTTCTGGAACTTTGCTAGGTTCCTTTAGAAATAAGCAAACTAATTATTTTGAAGACATGGAGAATGTAATGAATGTCTCTTCCCCAAGTCCTTTCAGTTTTGTCACTGATGCTTCAGAGGGAGCAAAATTTGGTTGTCATATGACTAAAGAAGAGAAAACTACTTCTTTAGCCTCTTAGAGAGGACCTTTTTAAGTGGTGGTTTCTTCTGGTCCTGGTTAGTCTCCTGATCAGGGTGAGCCTGGGGCGTCCTTGGCTCGTAGAGCTGTTTGAGGCTAAGGGTCTGCTGCTCTTTTGTTGTTTCTCGCTGGGCCTGGCGTAGCTGACGTTTCATGGTCTTCACCTTTTCCCTCAGGTGGTTGTTGGCTTTCTCCAAGGAGCGCACCTGCTGGGAGAGAGTCCTGACCCTCTCTTCCTCCTCAAACAGAGCCTTCTGCACTGTGGAGCACAACAACTGTGAAGAGAGGAGGCAAACACGTTTGTTTAGTCCAGCTTTTACACTTAATACATTTTGAAATATCAGGGGAAACACGAGGAGCATTTGATTAAGAGCACTTGAGGCAAACTTGTGACTAACCTGTCAAATTACCATTACCATTATCAGTTATTTTCAGGTTATTTATAGTTGTCTTATATTCAGCAGT